>NC_050071.1:69899651-70200901 GCF_009764565.3 Dermochelys coriacea
TAAAGGTTGGTTACAAGAGTCTTTATTTTGCAAACTATACATAAACAGTAAAAAAGAAAATGCATTATACTTTTTAATAGTACATAAGATAAACATTAAATTTAGTATTTAAATGTGTAGAAATCAAATGCAAAGAATAAACTGATTTTCCTATCATTTAACTGCAGATGAAAATCAGGGTCAACAGTGATCCACTGTTGAAATTACACAATCAGTCATGTAATATTACATAGGTTGTTTCAGTTTTATTGTGGGCAGAAAGCATAGGTCTGATATGCATGAAGGTGTTGGAGTTCCAAAACGTCTACACAATTAATTAACATGCTAACATAAATACAGTGATTAAAGTAATTTTCTCTACAGTCAAATCGTAAGTGCTACTCTACACAATAATCATAAGCTAGTCAACATGGTAATTACATAACAATAGAAAAAAATTAAAATAACCCATTTTCTTCATTCCAGCAGCAGTCTCTATACTGGTATTAATTTGGTAATTGGGTGTGCTTAGCTATTGCCGAACAGCCTATATTGGTATGCATGCTAAAACCTCTATTTCTATTTTTGCAAGGCACCTTACCATAAGTTCTCTAAATTTCTGCACTAACAAGAGAAAAGGACATCAATTAAGATAAAGATGAAAACTATTTTCTGAAATAGAAAAACTAACAGGTATGGTTAGGGGTGTTTAGAACTGTCTTGGGGAAAGTTCAAGTACTCTCAAATACAGTATTGTATAAATGTAATATTTTACACAAAGTTTTTCAATTTAAAATATTTTATGCTAATCTTCTGGTTTGAGATATAGAAATAAAGGGTGAAATCATCATGCTACTTGAGTAAATAATGAAGTCTATATGAGTTTGACATTAAAAGAAAAATGAAAAAAAAGGACAACAAAAGTTTAGATTTGTAGAATCAATGCTTGTCCATATGTTTACTGTTTTTGATAAACATGTTTTCAAGAACCTAGACATTTCCTAATCAAAAATATAACTATAAATGCAAATACAAAGGAGGGTCTTACATTATTTTCTCCTATGTGACAGTCACAGCACACCTCTGGTTAAAGGTTTGTGAGATGCTACTTGTGTGTTGAAATTTCTATTGTAATAAGTTGTTGATTCAGGTCATGCACAATTATGAAATCTACTACATGGCCTAAATCACTTGCGAAATTAAAGCCGCCTTAACATATAACCAAGCTCATGCTTAATGAGGCCACCCAAAGTTCCAAACAATAGTAAATATCATTTTCATGGAAGTTTTTACAAGTTTGGTTGTCCTTGCACATTTATTTTTATAGTAGCACATCACATTTTCTTATTCAGACCAGACTTCCAATTTGTTTTCTTCTGCTCAAAGGCAAATAAAAACTCCAAAGCACATAATATAATGATTCTTATTTTAACAAAGAAAGTCTATGACTCCAGCTGCAATATTTGAAATAATCATACAAAATATACACATTGTTTAGAATCCTTTTGATCTTGGAGAGCAAAGGAATTTTCTATGAGATATCACCTTCTGAATTTTAGAAAGGAAGAATTCATTGACCTCTAATATTGTCAAATGTATCCATCATGATCGTCATCATCCACATCATCATCGCCTTCATCCTCATCATCATCATCAATTTCATCTTCATCATTCATTATATCATCTTCGTCATCCTCATCATCTGTCCATTCATGAAAATCACCACTGGCAAAATCGCCCGAGAGCTCTAAATCAATAGCTAAAAAAAAGTGTAAAAAAGTTACACTATACTGATAGGAACACATGGTTACAGAACTAGCTGGCTTCAGGTTAATTGATTTAAATTAAATAATGAGGTAAAGTAAAAAAGTAATACCACTGATAGGCTGTCTCTATAATTATCACCATGATAGATGCTACAGAAATTAGTGAAATAAATAATAACAATTACAAATTGACTTCTAAATGTGTGTTGTTTGATCCCAGTCCTATTCTCATTGAAGACATCAAGAGTTTGACCACTGACTTCAAAGAGAAGAGGGCGTCTAATTCAATAACGAGCAAGAATGTTTCCACTTACCACAGTCTGCAGCACCATTTGTTCTGGAACCTGTTACCTCATTACCATATCTGTCAACACACCAGCACTGCCCTGCATTTCCATGGCATTGACTTGGTTTGTAATACCCATCTTCATCACATAATGGGATGTACTGCCCTATGACACAAAGAGTAAATTATAATATTAGCAGTCACTTGTACAGAATAAACCAATATTCTACATTACACCAGAAGTAAAATAAGAAATAAACAACTGTGTCTTATCTCTGTTCAATGTCCTCCCTGATTGACTTACTCTCTGTTACTGAAGTCAGCCAAGAAGAGTTTTATATGTAATACATTTGCGCCTTCCTCTTATTCAGAGAGAGAGAGAGAGAGAGAGAGAGAGAGAGCAGATATCAAATATATGGGCCTCTCTTTGAGTGATCTCAAGAATGGACATGCCCAGTCCATCAAGGAATGCCCCCTTTCCTCTTTCAAGCTCCTCACTGATTCTCTGACATCTGCTCCTTACTATACATCAGACTCCCAGAATGTCATAGCCAAAATCTTGAATGCCATATGTAGACACCAGGCTAGATAGGGAGTAGCTTAGATGTCTAAGTTCTGCAACCTGTGCTGCCATGGCTTCAATGCTATTGTTATTCGAGCTAGGTAGATCAAAGCTAGCTAGGGTATGTCTACACATACTTCGGACACATCTCTGACTTCAGTATAGACAATCTCTGTCAACTATTCTGGTGATTCAAAAGAAAGTATAGAATTCATCATATTCCTCCAAAGGTGTGTTGATTATGCAATGCTAAGATGAGCAAAAATAAAAAAACATGTATTTTTGTAACTAAAATAAGCAGCTGTGCCTTGAAATATGCTCACAGAGCAAACCTGTGAAGTAAGAGGGCACATTTTTAAGTAGTACCTTTTCAGAGTAGACACACTCTTTAAAGTACAAGTATGGGAGTTTTTAGCAATGAATGAATATGATTTTTGTTCCATATATTTATTTTGACACGTTTTAGGTTTTTCTACTTTTGTAGTCACACTTTGCCTTACTAAACAGTCCTAATTAATGGCAGTCACAGGTTGGGTGAAACCTTGTCAATAGGAATTTTGCTATTGACTTCAATGGGGTCAGAATTTCACCCCTGGAACCTAGCCATGCTAGTCATTGTTTTGGATGCTTGCAGTTCTTCAGATTTTTAATTTCACCAAAATTGAATAGTAGATTTTAGTGAACTAAGATACTTAACAACACTAAAATGTTGATAACAGATTACAGGTATTTGCCTATTTAACTCATATTTACAAAATACATAAGCAAATGGACCATGCAAATGAACCCTTGTATAGAGCCCCACTGAAATTAACAAGGCTCCATGCAAGCATAGCAATGAGTTATAGAATCAGAACCTTAATTCTGTAATAATTTTGTCCTTGAAATAATCAGATGTTCTTTGAAGAACTGAAAATGGTAACTAAATCACAATTAAAAAAATATTGTCAGTACTGTAAAATGCATGAGATAGTTTTAAATTCTATCAATTTAAACTCTGATCAAAAATATCATCTCAAATAGGTTTGCCTATGTCTTTTACTCCAGATTTTATAAAGACTGCTAATGCTAACATTAAGATTTTATATCCAAAATAAAAGTTAGGGAAATGAAACATTTTTGATACAATATGGATTTTTTGTAACAATTACTTACATAAATATTAGAGTTAAATATCAGCAGAAGTGTCAATTTAGGATTGCTCAAGTCTTTTTTCCTAATAACTGTAAAAATGTACAGTCTATCAGGGTAATAAAATGGATGCAATATCTTTCAGTAGGTAATGTAATAAAACTAACTTTAATAGCTTTCAAAAACTTCATAAATTTTGTTGCTGGAATTTAGTGCGGTCTATCTTTGTTGGATTAATATTGATTTTATGTAGCTGTTTCACTAGGGTTATTTATGTAAGCAATAAAACCTTCAAAAGAATGATCTATGGCTCACCTAGGAGCTTCTTTCCTCCTTGCTGCTTCTGAATGTTACTGAGCTCTGTCTGGCAAGGTGGGTCTGAAATGATATAAAAATTTTAAATAGATTACATCTGATCAAAGGAAGAAAGTTGAATGATTGAGTTTTCATCAGGTTTTTATACTTTAGGTTTCTTCTAATTATTGCTATTAAGAAACATATACATCCTCCCTTAGTAGATTTTTGCATTTCACATACTCAGACTAGACCTTCGCAAATCTGCACCTGAGAAAGAGCGTTTTTAACATAGATATAAAAGTCTGATATATCTAATAAGACAACCTTAAAAAAAAAAAGAAGAGTACTTGCACCTAGTTAGAAAGACACATAAGAAATTGATCGATAAGGGGGTGATGGTGTATGTGTTTGTGTGTATATGTACTCAGAAAATGACTGCACCACAACTAAAGGGGGGCAGAATTTGTCTGAGCTTACTCAAAGAAGGGCAGATTTGCTTTGCAGTTGGGGGTGGGGGGAGGGCGTGGAAAGGAAGAACGTCAAAAACTGCTGTAAAAGGTGCTCAGTGGTCAGCTTTGCAGCAATGACTCACCTCCACGCCACCCCCTGGAATGTGCATAAAGGTACGAAACCTGGGTGGGGCAAGTCTCTATGTCCAAGCAGTGAGGAAGCCAGCACCCACCCACCCTCCCCTAGTAGAGGTGAATGTCAGGCCGAATTAGGACCTGCTGTGGGCATTACGCTAATCGCCCCTTTTAAATGGGTGCTGGGAAGGAATTTTTCCCACACCACCAGAATTGGCTTCGGTGAAGCGTGGTTTTTCCGCCTTCCCCACAGCAGGTGTGAGGATGGACTTTTTCTGGTGAATAGATAAGGTGGTAGGCCATATGTCGCAACTTGTTTTGTAAGGTTGGGTAGATGTTCAATGCAGGTACTCCATCGGGAGGGCAGCCAGTGACCAGATAGATGGCCAACTAAAGGACTTAAAAGGAGGTACTGGATAAAGGAACAGAACAGAGGAGGGGGTTCGGGGACTCCTATGATAGGTACGGCAGGGAGCCAACAGCCCCCCCCCATTCTCCTACCCCTCCTTAACCCTCTTATGAGGCTGATGGACGGTAAGGTCCAAGCCATGGGTCGGCAGCAGGACCTGGATGGAAACAAAGGGGAGGCTTGGTGGAAGCCCCGGAGAATTGATTTGAATAAGCATGGATTTGCCTGCACTGTACACTTTATCTGCCGGGTAGTCCCAGACATCTATATAATAAAGTTGCGGCCTAATTAAAACCCATAACAAGTCTCCTGTCCTTCTTGTGGTATACCCAGGCAATAGGGTGCGTATTAAAGTTAGATCTTAAATTGTCCAAAATTGCCATGCTCTTTCTGAGGCCATAAAAATCATTGAGTCTTGTAAGGAGATCTCCTAAATGTCAACATTTTTAATGAAACCTTTTCATATGAGATTTTAAGATAAAGCACATGTGCAGTAAACTAAACTGTATATTCATGGAGTAACAAGTATATCATGTTAGCATGAAAGTTGTAAACGTTTTTACTCATAAAGCAACTAATAATGTAGTTTATTTCTTAGATGTTTTAACTGCTATAAATAATCAAATAAAATGCAGGGAATACACTTTCATTAGCTGTATATAGACTTCTTACAATATACCTTAAAGGCAGTTTAGATATTACAGTGTTGTGCGCCATGTAAGAGTACAATGCAACTTCTATTGAAGCCAATAGGAAAACTTCCGTTAACCCTCATTGGGAGTAGGACTGGACTTTAACAACCAAAAATAGATGAGAAAATAGAATGTAAATTCAGGGTGCCGATGTGCTGCAAAGGAAAAATTGTTCTAGAGCTAGAGTCTGGCCCCAGAAGTAGGTAATTCTATTAATATGTGCAGTTAAAAGCAAAACTGACCAACTTTCCTTTAATACTTCCCAAATGTTTTGATACCAAAGGATATGATCTATATCATGGTGGTGACAAGAATAAGTAAATGAACACATTCTATTAATAAAGTAATGAACAGATTCACCACTTTCTCTGTTGAAATTTTTAGGATTTTGGTCCTAATATGGCAATTTAAGGCCCCAATTTTGCAGACCCCTGTATCGACACACAAGTTGAAGGACTGGGGCCTAGAAATAACTGAAATCTAACTAAATAACTAGAGATGGCTCTGAGCAGCAGAATATGGATTCAAATGCACAATTCCCCAAACTTCAGGGTTATGGTTTGCTCAAATCTTCAAAAACAATATTTAATTTTCTGCAACTGTGAAACTTATCTCTAAAAAGCTAAGTCAGAGCACTACAGACACTTCCTTTAAAAAAAAAGTGAGATATGAATGCATGTATACTACTGTACAGAAAGAGAATGAAGGCTAGTACTTTTCTTTGAACACTGCATATGCCATATAAGAAATTACAGGGTCACAACTGAGGCATTTTCCCTTCTGAATCAGTAGTATTCTTGTGGCATGTAGTCTGAGCTCAATGGAGCCTGTAGGACAGATGACACAGAATATGTTTTTAGCCTACATTGTCCCCAAGGCAATATCCTATGAAATCTCAAATTCAATCAATATTAGCTTATTTAGTGACAGGGTAGCCTCACGTGTGGTATAGAAGCTAGATATATCAGCAGACCTTTTGTATTATTCATGAGATCTGATCCAACAGAATAAATACAAACTGGAATCCAATAGTGACCTCTCATACAGATCAGGCTGCATTTACCCTTGGCTTTACATTTCAAATGACATTTTAAATAGTCTTTTAAGAAGATACATATGTATGAGCTTAGAAAGGTTGTGTTTAAAATTCTAGCCCCACTGAAGTCAATGGGCGTTTTGCCCATTGGATTTCACCCTAAATTCGCAAGGATTCTGTTTGGAATAAAATCCCTATAAACTGCCTCTTCTTCTAAGATGCTGCTCACAGAGATCTTAGTGCAAGAAATTATGTCCAAGTGATGTATCTTCTCTGGAATCAAACACTGAAATTCTCTGACTCTGAAACCAGCTCAACTCCTGATCATCACTGGATGTTTTCTACCTTTACAGCAACAGTCAACAAACATTATCTTGTATTTTAAAATATAGCCATTTTTAATGGTTTCTGATTATGAGAAATGTCTTTATGGAAACTGAAGCTACTCAGCACCTTGCAGATATTTACCATCTTTCAGAAAAAGTTCCTCTATCATTCATGTTGATTATATCTATCAACTCTTAACTGCTTATTTTTACCACTATTATTCCTCATGTTTTATATAAGTTTGAACTATAACCCTTCAGGAATTGCTTCTTTCCCACATCTAGGACTTAAAGACAATGGTCCAGATATCTAGTGATTATCATTAACATACACAAGTATGTAAAGTATAGGCTATAAGTAATGTCTTTTAATTTCACTAAAGGCTGCTATATCTTAGACTTGTTATTGCATATGGGTACATCCATTTATTTTAAGTGTTTGATATTCTGCTGTCAATACAACTGAGATAATATTGGGGGCAATAGTAAATGGAAGAAAAGAAGGGTGATACACAACTTCCAAAAAAGATGGGAAATGTGCTGAATGAGAAGGGACTTGCCCAGTAAAGTACATGTATTGTGCTCTAGTGAAAAAATCCTAAATCAGGAACACAAAGATACATGTACAAAAGTTGATGCGGGGCAGTTTTAATATTATGTACTGAGCCTAAATACTCCTCACCACTTATTGGAATAAATCTAAAATTAATAATTAGAAAATATGAAATACCATGAAGCAATCTGAAAGATAACAGTATGGGTAAATTACTTACCTGTAATCTGCTTCTCTGAAGATATAATCTTTCAGGATTCTCACTACTGGGTCTTAGCTTCTTAGCACAAAACTGACAGATTTCTCTTAGCAGGTAAAGCTTTTTAGTCCTAAAAAAGTGGTAGCAAGGTAGAACTCAAGCTGAGCCCCTCTGGGCTGACACATGCCACCCTTGCAGAGTATAAATGTTGCCACCTTTATCTTCCAGTCAGTTCCAGTGAGTGGGAGGCACCACTCTCTCAGATTCCTAGATTGATTTTAACTCAGAATCAGTGGTCTTAGCTTCTGTAAAAACTAAGGAAAAGTAGGATCATTTCCTGTACAGTCACTATGCTGGTGCTCCTCTGTAACAGAAAAGAACTTGGCATCAGATGAGTCCTGCTCATCTGAATAACAGACCTCATTGCACTGATCTTCAGCCAGCTCTCATCCAAACAGTGGAGTGGTATAGATGACTGGATGATGGTGGAGTGGCCTGCATTGTGGTAAGTGCTCCATGAGACACTAACACTAGCTGTGCTGAAGCCTTTAATGCAAGAGGCACCTGTGTTGAGGCCAGGGCTTCCTGTGCCAAGAGTATTGACCCTTGAGGTATTTGCATGCAAATGTGCCAAGAGATCCTACCCTGCCATCACAGAGAGAGGGAAATACTTAAAAGCGAGTACTGTGGGACTTGCAGAGGACCAGGACAGATTATGTCCAATTTCCCAGTTTATACTGGACTCTCTATTTCCCCCCGTCTCTGCTTCATGTGCATTAATGCAGGGGGAATGGGAAATCTGGAGACCTGTGATAGAATCACCTGGAGTGAGGGGCTTCAACAGAGGTGCATCAAGGAGCTGCTGGCCTACACCTTGTGCTTCCTGCCTTGGCCTCCTGTATGGATTTTCAGCTCATTCAAAGTACATCTGCTTGTCAGTGGATGCTTGGTGGAGCCTCTCTGTTGTTGACACACAGTATTTTGGTGGTGAGACTACTCTGTTGTGCATACTGAAGCTGAGTCTGGTCCAGTGCCAATATGCGTAGCACTAGCTTTCCAATCTGCTTCTCAATAGTCTTGGACAAGTTAGGCTTCAGCTTTCAGGGTCTACCCTTTGAAGCACTCCAGGCCAACCTCATGCTGGACTTACAGGAGGAATTTTTTTGGGTGCCTTAGCAAAGGCTTGAGGTGCACATCACCCTTTTTAGTGCTATCTATAAATATATAAGAGCCCTACAATCTGAGGAAGATGACATAAGAAAGATGGACCTCAGTCTTTGTCATTCTTCTGTGACACAGACTATGTTTGAAGACATTACATGGTCTTGCATCCTCCTTACTTACTATATCCTGCAAAAGAAAAGAAAAAAGGTATAAATGCATCGAGAGATGCACCGGGCTAATAGACCAAAGTGGTAAGCAGCAATGGAGAGATACTGAGGTTCGTAACAAACTTTGGCACTCTAGCATCTAGATTTAGGTACTGGTGCACCAAGAACACTGCTGCCACAATGAGGAAGCACTGGCAAAAAGAAAAAAAACAGTCACTAGAATGTCAAAAAGGCCAAAGACTAGTGGTGCTTCAGCATTAAGGTAGGCAATGAAGCATTAAGGCAGGTATCAAAGCACAAAGAAAATAAGTGCTAAAGGTAGGTGCTGAAGTACTTAGATAAATGGTTGTGACACCCAGAAAGAAATGGGCCAAAGCACAGAGACAAGCAATAAGGCACTGACAAAACTCAGGCACTGAAGTGCTACAGAAATATGCCAGAGTACCCAGAACAAATACCGCAGAAATACTAAACCACCTGGCTTGGAAGCAGAGGGGTGATCAAGAAAAGATATGACAAGCATCGCTGAGATCCAGAGGAGTGTTGGCGTAACAGTAAATGTGGCAAAACAGCTGCAGGGAGAGCGTTTGATGCTCAAGAAGGAACTGACTGGAATGTATGGAAGGCAGTGTTGATAATCAACATGAAATGGTGTGCAAATAGCCAGTAACAGCTAGTTCATCCTCTACTTTGTTATTACTTTCCTCAAGGGTGAAACACCCCCAAACATCCTACGGATTGGGGTAATCCCACCGTACTTGCACTGAGAAGTTGAGACCAAGGAGTGAGACTCCTGCATAGATGATAGATTTAACAACTGTGTCTTAATATATATACGGCTTTGAAGCCTTTTGATATATTACATAGGTTGCATTCTTGTATTCACTTTAAACACAATCAATAGCAGTTATCAAGATCTGTACACTGTGTTTTGGAGTTGTAAAATTGCACAGAAAAGAGCTACAAAGATAGCTGAATACAAAGAGCTGGCTACATGATCTACAACTTTTTATTAATGGAAACTTACTCAATGAACATTACAACGACACCATTAATCTTGTCTACCTAATAATTCTATCACCATTAACAATTAGAGAGATATTTAGATTATGCAATCCAAACAATACAGAAAAACATCAATACATTACAAGGTTTAGCATAAAACTGAAATTTACTAACAGAGGATTGTTTGACTTCTTCATGCTAAGAGGAGACAATTATGCATAAAAGGGCTAATAACAAGTAGCTACAAAGAGAACAGTAACCCTTTCCTTCCCCCCCTCCTCCGGCGACATTCATATTTAGGTTTGGAAAAGGGAGGAGAAGACAGGTTTTGGTGGTAGTGTTAATTTTGGGAAGGGGTGCATGGAAGTGTTCTAAATATTCAAGGAGTTGCCATAACTGAGATTTCACCTCATTACTGGTGTTGAAGGCATTCTATGCCCACTCTCAGCCAAGCTGCTGATAACACTAGCAATCTAATCTCATTTAAATCAGTACCTTGTTGTGCCATCACAGGCCACGGGGGGGGGGGGGGGGGGGGGAAATGAGGAGGAGGATAAAACCTTGTGATGGCCAGTCCCTTTGCTATCTGGATTCTGAGACAGGGAGAGAGCTCTCCACGAAATGGTGCTGGTGGGTTTGACTCCATTTTTAACTTTATCATTAAGACTAAGGTATATTTACATCAGACCCTTATTAGCAGTATCCTGAGCAGTTGTTTTTATACATAGTGTCTATAGAGTGTAGACTACAAAACTGACCGTAACTATCCTATGGAAGTGCCCTTTGCACATAATGAGTGAAAAGTATGCTTTATACATACAACAGTGGTCCCCAAACAGAGGGGCGTGCTCCCCCAGTGAAGCATGGAGGAACATCCAGTGGGGCATGGCAAGGCCCAGGCCAGGCCCCACAAGGGGATGGGAAGGGAGTGCCACTCAGCCCTACTCTGCCCCCAGCCCCAGTCCGCAGCTGTGGCCCTGCTCCCAGCCCCGGCTCTTGGCCACCAGCTCCTGGTTCCCGCTCCCAGCTGCCCATTCCCAGCCGCAGCTCTGCTCCCAGCCATCGACCCCGGCCACAGCCCAGCTGCGACTCTGCTCCTGGCCCCAAGAGGGGTGGGGGAACAAACACATTCTATTACTGGTTGGTGGGGTGCAAGTAATAAAGTTTGGGGACCACTGATATACACAGTATAAAACTGGCAGGAGAACCAATTGGTAGAAGAACAAAAATTTGCGATAAATTTCATCTTACAGGTTGTAACATAGCTGCACTTTTTCAGACAACTGAAAAAATTTGCACCCCTCAAGATATTCATAATCTAATCTAAAATAATTGTATTCTTTAAAAAGAACTGGTTATGTTCTTTAATAAGTAACTTGGGATAGAGGATACTTCATTTATTGCTTTTAGCAGCAGTACACTACTTCTAAAAATTAAAAAAAGAGAGTTCTGTTATAAAGCAAGAAAGAATGTTTGGAAGATGAAATCTTGACCTTTTGCATGGGATAGCTATCAATATGCTTATATTTGATAGCATGTTTTAAATAGGAAAGATGGCAGTCAGCCAAAATATATCCCCAGAAGTATATCTTTATTTTTGTTCAGATTTACAATTCAGAGTTTAAAGTCTGACCCTGCAACATGGTAAGCATTTTCAACTCCCAGTGAAATCAGGATTAAGCCCTAATGATGAAAGTTAATGGGACTTAAGTGGAGGATTTTCATAGGCACAAATGCCAATTGTGCACATAAGGTAAAATTTTCGTAAGTGCTTCAGTGAGTAGGAATACAAGTCCCACTGAAAGGCATTATTAACTTACTTTCAGTGGCAGTTAGGTGCCTGACTGCCATTTTTTCCTTTGAAAACCTCCCCCTAAATCATCTTGCAAATAAGAAGCTCAGTGGATGCATTTCAATTTTCTGTCCCGTTTCAGCTAAGAAACGGTGACCAGGCTTTTCAAAAATCTTATTCAAATTCATTTTTTATTTTCTAACTTATGGAATACATCATTTAGATATAAAATTGTTGTTTGAGTTTGGTTAATTTACATTCGTGGACAATTAAGAAAGGACTGCCTCTAGATATTTTGAACTACTATTTTCTTAACCAAAGAATTTTAAGAAGTTATCAAGAGTTTAAGCTAGGTCCTGAAAATCAGTAGCGTTATGGCCCAATGAATGCAAATAACTTTATGCATAATATTGAATTTCTTTCAGTTAAAATGTTATAGCCCAGTAATAAAAAAGTTAAAAAAAAGTTAATTTTACAATGTGGGAAAAAGAGAGAGAAAATTAATGCTAATAATTTTGTCCTTTTCTTTTGGTCCTTCTCTTTCCTCACTGTGGAGGTTGGTGAGGTTGGTAAGAGAAACAATACTTCTATCAAAGCATTAATTGCTCTTTTACATTTTATTTAGAATTTCTTGAATCTCAGCTAAGTTTCTCCAGTTCAGCTTGACGTTTAGCTTTCCTTTTCACTTTATATTCACAGTAGCTCAAAACCTTTAAACAAATTCATAGCATAGCACTTAAGAGCTTGTAATTCATTCTAAACTTTTTAACATGTTCCAAAAAGATAAACCAGTACAATAAGATCAGTCAGCATCTGCAAGTTATTCTCATCTTTTACCTTGCTGTCTCTGGAAGCAGTAGCACCACTCATTGTTAGATATCAAACTGTCCTTGTACGTGTCACAAGAATTGAAGAATGCCTTGGTGCACTGTTCATTCTTGTCAAGGTAAATGCTTCCAAGCTCTGACTGGTCTAACAGCAGGTCATAGTTTGTATCAAGTCTGTTAAACATCCAGCCAAGGGAGTCCTTGCAAATTGGCAAAATGCTGGTATCAAACCCTAAGAGGTAAAAATATAAAGACATCAGATAACAGTAAAAGATACAGCTGGTGCTAAACTCCCCAAGGGAAGGAAGTGCTGTGTCACGGGGCTTTACTGGAACAGACACAGTACATGAATAGTGAATGTTATTAACAGCCCATGTCTAAGTAATGTGATAACCCCAAAAAACCATCAAAAACATTTATCTTAAATAAATGGTCCCCCATCATGCTCAAAACGCTCAAAAATATGACCCTTTCCCCAAAAATTTTTACAGGAAACACATACTGGAGAATAATAAATGATCTAGAGTGA
The DNA here is from genome assembly GCF_009764565.3 of Dermochelys coriacea. NCBI lineage: Eukaryota > Metazoa > Chordata > Testudines > Dermochelyidae > Dermochelys > Dermochelys coriacea. The sequence continues at coordinate 69,912,956 of NC_050071.1, forward strand.
TTTTCAGAAAAGTTATTTTCTTCAGGAATTTTAATGACATCATAGATTGGGGGAATGGAGCTCGAATTGTTTGTGATGTTCACAGAACCAGGAAAAAGGAATAAATTCAGTGGAACTCATTGCAGCCCATTTGTTGCTTCCTATGATACGCATTAAAACTTTAAAAGACTACTCTCATCCTTAGCAACACATTAAAATTATAACAACTTATCAACAGCATGCACTAACAATATTGCTCAAAAAACTATTAATTCCTCCCTCCCCTATGCCTGACTGGCGTAGTTAAGCCAGCCTAAGTTCCCCATGTTGACAGTGCCAGGTTGATAGAAAAATTCTTCCATCAACCTAGCTACCGCCTTTCGGGGAGGTGGATTACCTATGCTGATGGGAGAATCCATTTCATCCGCATAGGTAGTGTCTACACTGAAGCGCTACAGCAGCACAGCTGCAGAGGCAAAGCGGTGCCACTGTAGGTTTTTAAGTGTAGATAAGCCCCAAGTTGGCAGGGTCTGACAAATGCTTAAGGAACTGTCTGAAGAGGTTTCTGAGCCATGAGTAATTATGTTTGAAAAATTGTGGAGGACTGGAGAGGGATTCCAGAGAACTGGAAAAGGGCAAATATAGCATCCGTTTATAAAAAGAGAATAAGGACAACCCAGGGAATCATAGACCAGTCATCTTAACTTGGGTACCCAGAAAGATAATGGAGCGAATAGTCAATCCATTTGTAAGCACCCAGAACATAAGGTGGTAAGTAACAGTTCACATATATTTGTCAAGAATAAATCATGTGAAACCAACCTAATATTCTCTTTTGACAAGGTAACAAGCTTTATGATAGTGGGGAAGCAGCAGATGTGATATATCTCAACTTTAGTAAGGCTTTTGATACTTTCTCATGTGACCTCCTAAACAAACTAGGGAAATGCAACTTAGATGGAGCTACTGTAAGGTGGGAAATATAGCCTAGACAAACCTAATATGAGGTGGGTGCACAACTTAGAGTATTTATCAGTGTTTCACACTCAAGCTAGGAGGACATATCAAGTGGGGTCCCACAGGTATCTATCTTGGGTCTAGTTCTATTCAATATTTTCATAAATGATTTGAATAATGGCATAGAAAGAACATTTATAAAATTTGTAGATGATGCCAGGCTGGGATGGGCTATAAATACTTTGGAGGACAAGATTAGAATTCAAAATGATATTGACAAACCGGAGAAATGGTCTGAAATAAATAGGATGAAATTCAATAAGGAATAAGCAACTGCACAAATACAAACAGGGAAATGACTGTCAATAAAGTACTGCAGGAAAGGATCTGGGGGTTCCAGTGGAACACAAACTAAGTCAACAGTGTAAGTTAACATAAGTCAACAGTGTAATACCAAATTACCAAAACAATGATCATCATTCAGGGAGTTTTTTTTTTTTATGGAAGACACAAGAAGTAATTCTTCCACGCTACTTAGCACTTATAAGGCCTCATCTGGAGTACTGTGTCCAGTTCTGAGCACCACACTTTGGGAAAGATGTGGATAAACTGGAGAAAGTCCAGAGGAGAGCAACAAAAATCATTACAAGTCTAGAAGGTGGTTCTCAATCAGGTGGTACACAAAGGTCTTCCAAGGAATGCATCAACTCATCTAGGTATTTGCCTAGTTTTACAACAGGCTGCATAAAAAGCACTAGTGAAGTCAGTACAAACTAAAATTTCATATGGACAAAATGAGGAAGTAAGCAATTTTTCTGTAACAGTTTTGTATTTTTGTCTCATTTTGTAAGCAAGTATTTTTTAAGTGAGGTGCACAAGACAAATCAGACATCTGTAAGGGGTACAGTAGTCTGAAAAGGTTGAGAACTACTGGTCTAGAAAACATGAGCTATGAGGAAAGATTAAAAAAATGGGTGTGTTTAGTTTGGAGAAAAGAAGACCAATGGGGGACATGGTAACACTCTTTAAGTACATAAAAGATTGTTATAAAGAGGAGGGTGATAAATTGTTCTTCTTAAGAACTGAGGACAGGAGAGAAGAAATGAGCTTAAATTGCAGCAAGGGAATTTAAGTTGGATATTAGGAAAAACTTCCTGTCAGGATGGTTAAACTCTGGAGCATATTACCTAGGGTGGCTGTGGAACCTCCATCACTGGAGGTTTTTTAGAACAGGTTAGACAAACACCTGCCAAGGACAGCTTAGATAATATTCAGTCCTGTCTTGGTGCAGGAGACTGGCCAAGATGACATACTGAGATCCCTTCCAGTTCAACATTTCTAGGATTCTATAAAAGGCAAGCAGCAGACACCAAGATTTTGTTGACAATGTAAATCCTCTACATACAAGCATATAATACATCATTTGAAAGCTTATTATGTGTACTTTAAGATGAGGCGTGATGTGGAGCTGTTAAATAGTGCCATTACCATAAAAACAGGGGATTAACAATGACACTATCTTCATATTAAAATGACCACTGAAATACTTTCTTTTTGTTAGTTTAATAACTCCATGTATTCTTTAAAGACATAAAATAGGATTTCTTTGTGACCTCAAAGCACCAAAAAACAATGAAAAAGATAAAACTAATTTAATAATAATTTTGTACAGATATCATTGAAATGAATCATGCCAGTGACATTGCTAGTTAACATCATTATCATCTTGTTATCATTATGGCCTCTGTCAAGACTGCATAGGTTACCACAGTCTTCACTGCCTTGGAATGTACACAGTTCTGTACAGTGAAGATTGCATAGTCACTTTTCCTGGTACAGGCATAAATAAGGTCTTAAAGTTCAGATGCTGTTGGGCCCTTTAAGAATACAGGAAGTAGTTCATCATCCATTTCATCCATGTTGCAATAGTGATCCAATATCTGGTTTACTTATGTGTGAAGACATCAAAACCTTTGTTTGTCATATCTTTTTTTGACATGCTCTTCAAAACTGTCCTCATATGGTGGGAGTCCAGTCAGTGACTTGTCCTCTTAGATGGTTAGATTGAGGCACAAGGCACAATTCAGGTCTTGGTGGGTCTCCTTTTCTTTCTCACTCTCGTCATACAGCACTGCTGCCAACTTCCTTGCTTTCTTGTCCGTCACTCTCTTCAAATTTGGCAAGATCTCTGATGCAATAAACTCCCTTAATTTTGGCAACATTAAACTCAGGGTTTTTTTTCCTAATACTAAATCAGGATGATACTGAGTTACATCTTGTTAATGAGCATACAGCAGGAAGTATGTTGCAAAAGTCAGGAGTGCATCACAAATTGCATGCACAGATATGAAGTGATGCTTGTTACTTTTGCTGGAAATGGTGCCCGTTTCAATCCACATGTTATCTGTGTGTTCCATTTTTGGAAAGTAATGAACAGCAAAGACCAAAATAGCTGTATCAGGCGACCGAATTACTATGGTTCCTTTGACACCAAAAGACATATAGGCGCATACAATGCAGAAGCATCCTTGTGTCCATTTCCTCTTGAGTTCTGTACAAGCCTTGGTCTTCTTCAACACCTCTACTGATGATAGACTTTGCTACTTCACCATTGGAAAAGCTTGCAGCAAGAAAATCTATTTTGTTGGTTGTGCTCCATATATTCACAAAGGAATTTTACAAGCGACTGCCTATTGGATGCCATGTTTAGAATTTTTTTCCATGGAGCCACAGGATTGCCACCTGGTATTTCTTTGCATCTGACTTTAGATCCTGTCTGGCTTGGTCTTTCTGCAGTTTTCACAGAGTTCCTGTTGTCAATCTGTCAAAAACTTTGATTATAAAATAAACCTGGTAAAATCTTTCTAGGGCCTGCCTCAAGTACTCAGCAGCCAATTCATCAAAAATGTGAAATTTGTCTTCAGACATAATTTGTCTTACAGCTATGGCATCTCTGATATACACATGGTTTCTTTGTTGCATGTTCTTAGCTCATGGATTCTTTCAGCTTAAACTTCCAGTGGATGCCCTAACTAAGCTTTGTCTGTTCTTCTCCCTGGAAGATGGACATAGGCACAGTCCTATTAGGTGACTAAGAACAGATGCTATTGAAATATCATCTCTGCATCTCACTCAGCACAGGGCTCTGAGGAAAAAAAACTTCTGGACTGACAGCTGTTGTGATTGTCTCCCCCTTGCCAGACTTAAATGTGATCTTCTTTGTCATATCAGCAAATATTTTTATGCCAGATTTCTTGACTGGGCTGAAGAAGCTGCATATCCCATCAGAATCAAATGCACCTCTCACAAATCTCTCCATTTGTTCTTCAGCTACATCTGCTATTTTCAGTAGAGACCACAACTACAATACCCATCTGCTGAAGTGAAGAAACAGATTGACAGAGCCAGAAGAGTACCCAGAAGTTACCTACTACAGAACAGGCCCAACAAAGAAAATAACAGAACGCCACTAGCCGTCACCTTCAGCCCCCAACTAAAACCTCTCCAGCGCATCATCAAAGATTTACAACCTATCCTGAAGGACGACCCATCACTCTCACAGATCTTGGGAGACAGGCCAGTCTTTGCTTACAGACAGCTCCCCAACCTGAAGCAAATACTCACCAGCAACCACACACCAGAACCACTAACCCAGGACCCTATCCTTGCAACAAAGCCCGTTGCCAACTCTGTCCACATATCTATTCAGGGGACACCATCATAGGGCCTAATCACATCAGCCACACTATCAGAGGCTCGTTCACCTGCACATCTACCATTGTGATATATGCCATCATGTGCCAGCAATGCCCTTCTGTCATGTACATTGGCCCAACTGGACAGTCTCTACGTAAAAGAATAAATGGACACAAATCAGACGTCAAGAATTATAACATTCAAAAACCAGTCGGAGAACACTTCTATCTCTTTGGTCACTCGATTATAGACCTAAAAGTGGCAATTCTTCAACTAAAAAACTTCCAAAACAGACTCCAACGAGAGACTGCTGAATTGGAATTAATTTGCAAAGTGGATACAATTAACTTAGGCTTGAATAAAGACTGGGAGTGGATGGATCATTACACAAAGTAAAACTATTTCCCCATTTTTATTCCCCCCCCCCGTTCCTCAGACGTTCTTGTCAACTGCTGGATATGGCCCACCCTGATTATCACTACAAAAGTCCCCCGTTTTCCCGCCCCCCCACTCTCCTGCTGGTAATAGCTCACCTTACCTGATCACTCTTGTTACAGTGTGTAAGGAACACCCATTACTTCATGTTCTCTGTGTATATAAAATCTCCCCACTGTATTTTCCACTGCATGCATCCGATGAAGTGAGCTGTAGCTCACGAAAGCTTGTGCTCAAATAAATTTGTTAGTCTCTAAGGTGCCACAAGTACACCTTTTCTTATACATCTGATATTACATGCATCCAGTAGATATGTTGCTAAGCACCTCTTGATGTGATTCAGAATCAAATGGGTTCATTATGTTGTTGATGACATGGTTGGCAAGAGCTGTAACATGCTCTTCATCCCTCCTCCCTGCAGAGGCAAGGACTTGTTTATGGACTTTGTCTTCACTACTTCGTGTTAGGCCACTTTTTTCTCACATAGCTTTTGCATATTCATAATATGAAACTGTGTATTGTCATCTCTAACACAAATACTGACCTGTGCATAATAGGCACTGAATTAGAGTTTGTTTTTAGAATATTTCAAAGGCTAGTACTACATGCATAGCCAATTACAAATTAAAACCTTCTACCAGACAGAGTAGATGCTACATTGTATGCAGAAGAGCTTACAAATGGAGAAGCATTACATTAGGAATTCATGTACCTTTATAGCTACCAAGTGGGCATGCAATCTACTGCTACTGGTGCAGAAATTTCAGTGGAGACCGATCAGCAGATTTCAATTGAAAAGATAGAAAACAATTATTATTTATGAGATGTGGGTGGGTGAGCTGTGACTACAGTGGGCAAATGATGACAAAGTATTAAATATATTAGTTTTAAAAGATCTATGAAATGTCAAAATTATTTTACAAATATTGTTTGACCAAAAATAGTTATGATCCTAACCACCTAGAGCAGCTTTCCTATTTTATTAGGTTTTGGAAGACTAATAAGTATTTCAGTTAAGGATGGACACCTAGTAATATTCAGATTTTGAAGCTATTTCAAACCTTAAACTATTAATCCCTTAGGACACAATCCCCAAGACACTAATATCTCACCACAGCTACTCCTGCTCCCACTACTAGGGATGCCTCACTGGCTCTGCTGTGAAACCCTTCTTAATTGCTTGGATTCAGTTGCTAAAGGTTTTCTGTCCAGGGCGAGAGCATGACATGAAAGAGCATGTTTCTAGTCCTGGCTCTGTGTGCATGTGTGCGTGTGTATACACGTACATGTACGAATGGAAAATGGTGATTTCTTCTGCCCAAAATAACTTTTTGAAGTTGGGTTTGGTCTTTGCCTAAAATAGCTGCTGAGAGGGAACAGCCACTAGGTGTCCCTGAACAACAATGAGGGGGTTGTGGGGGTCATGTGGCTCCATAAAATGTCAGACCAGATGGGAAGGCGAGATCACAGCCAACAGTACCAAAAGACATAAAAAGAGGAATCTTGAGGCCAGTTGAGATGGCAGGGGAGAGAAGAGCTGTAGGCTGAGGGAGTTCTGTGAGGGGGTTTGTTGGAGGACGGATCACTAATATTTGGGACACAAAACTTTAAGATTAGTATTTGAAAAAATGCTAGAAAAGCTCAAATTTGAACCATTAAAGACATCAATTACACATTACTAGCTTCTAATCGCCATTCAGTAGATTCCAAATGTGTATAAGCTAAAATTCCTGCCACATTTTTTGACAGACCAAAAGGAAATAAAATTGCTTAGTTGCATTTCATTGGATTTTTACTAACCTCCTTCCAATCCTCTCCTTAAGAAGCAAACACACAAAATACACTGAAAGACACACTGTTACAGGTCTCAAGACTGTATGAATTACTAAATCACAGATGGCAGGTTTCAGAGTAGCAGTCATGTTAGTCTGTATCCGCAAAAAGCTGTAGCTCACGAAAGCTTATGCTCAAATAAATGTGTTAGTCTCTAAGATGCCACAAGTACTCCTTTTCTAAATCACAGATGAATTTACACTATACTCCCTGTCTCAAAAAACATCATTCCTCATTGTTTCTTGATTATGTTTCACACCAATTTGCCAACTGATTACAACACAGATTCTTGTTCTTCCCAATTTTTGTCATTTTTTTTTTACTTTGAAGCCTTTAAGTAGAAAATGTACCTTTCCTGGTGATTTCTTAGTGCATATGTGGGTACAGATGGAGTAAAAAGAGGCTGTTTTGTGGTTCATGCTTAAATTGGTCATCATAAACAATTAAAGAGAAGATGATATTAAACATTATTGGAATAAAGTACGTACATTTGGGCTCCAAGAAATATATATTCATTATATTTTTCTAATTTAAGATATAATAGACATACAGTTGAAGATTGAAATATACCATTTGAAATAATGTTTTATGATGCAGTGGATTTTGGAAAAACTAAGCATAGACCATCAGAGATACTTAGAAAATTGCCTAATTTTGAAATACTCTATCAGAAAATTGTAGTGCCTACTCCCAGTCTCAGAGATAAGACTGAGAATAATTTTAGGTGCTATAATGTAGCATATTTATTACAGAAAGATTTGGCAAATTTAAATGTTTCAGTCAGGGCCAGTTTCTATCACCCGTTACGGATATTGAATAGTATCATATAACACTTATCTCACTGATTCTATGGGGTAATTCATGTTGCTCTGATTCCCTTCTCTAGATAGGTCAGTCCAATTCCAGACCCAGTGGCAGCATGCTGGATTATCCTGGGTCATTCAGAAGAGGCAATTTTCCTTTCATTAGGTCTGGGGCTTTTCTGAGAATCTGAGTGGGTTTGGGAGACTGTTTCTGTTCTGCAATGTTTTTCTTCCTGAGTGATTGCTTTATGAGAGTGGTGTATACCCCTTTTTATTTGTAATTGTTATGGATTCTGTTTTTAATCAATGACATGGCCCAGTCCCTAGAGCTTGCAATAGAATTCTTTCATGTTGTCAAATTGAAACAAATGAAAAAATAAAATCTGCACTGAAGATTAAATGTGCTACATAAGGAAAAATCTGCTACTGCCTCTGCAACTCAGAAATGCCAGGCTGAATACAGTCAACACAACAAAATACTTCAGGGAGCAACTGAGTGTTGAATTGGTAAAAATTCCCTAAATTGGCTATCAATTAGCGACAAATTTAAGAAAATAAAAAATAAATACTTTATGTAGGATAGTGCAGGCATGTTTCGAAAGAAAAAAATGGAGTTGCGAAAAACTTTTATTGCACAAAAATGGACTGATCAGAAGACCAAACCTACCATTTCTAAATACACTTATATTAAATGACAATTTCTTCAGCCATTCCACAAGGGGGGTTTTCTCCTCCGTATATCAGAGAAATGTCATTTAGTGCTGAAATACATCTTATCTTCGGATGTGTCAAGGTTCCTTCCCCACTCTGAACTCTAGGATACAGATGTGGGGACCTGCATGAAAACCTCCTAAGCTTACTTTTACCAGCTTAGGTTAAAACTTCCCCAAGGTACAAACTATTTTATCCTTTGCCCTTGGACTTCCACTGCCACCACCAAACGTCCGGGTTTATTTTTTGAAAAAGAGTGGTCTGGAAACGTCTTTCCCTCCAAAATCCTCATCAAAACCTTGCACCCCCATGCCTGGGGAAGGCTTGATAAAAATCCTCACCAATTTGCATAGGTGACCACAGACCCAAACTTTGGATCTTAAGAACAATGAAAAAAACATTCAGTTTCTTACAAGAAGAATTTTAATAGAAGAAAAGGTAAAAAGAATGACCTCTGTAAAATCAGGATAGTAAATACCTTAAGGGTAATTAGATTCAAAACACAGAGAATCCCTGTAGGCAATACCTTAAGTTACAAGAAAGACACAAAGACAAGAATATTCATTCTATTCAGCACAGTCTAATTTCTCAGCCATTTAAAGAAATCATAATCTAACACATATCTAGCTAGATTACTTACTAAGTTCTAAGACTCCATTCCTGTTTTGTCCCCGGCAAAAGCATCATACAGACAGACCCTTTGTTTCTCCCTCCCTCCAGCTTTGAAAGTATCTTGTCTCCTCATTGGTCATTGTGGTCAGGTGCCAGCGAGGTTATCCTAGCTTCTTAACCCTTTACAGGTGAAAGGATTTTTCCTCTGGCCAGGAGGGATTTTAAATGTGTTTATCTTCCCTTTATATTTATTGCACGCTCCCCCAAATCACAGCTAGGGTGAAACACTGGCTGGGATTTCTTCCTGGAGCTCTAGGAAAAAACAGAGTTAATAAGACACATGCATCTCTAAATATACTACCAAGTATATAAAGACTAACAATATTTTCCACATCTCAAGGACGGTTTTAACCAGTTGATTCTGGGAAACTTTCACAGGAGAGTGCATCAGCCACTTTGTTAGAAGCTCCTGAGTTGTGTTGGATGTCAAAATCAAAATCTTGGAGAGCTAAACTCCACCGAATAAGTTTTTTGTTATTTCCCGTGGCGGTATGAAGCCATTGTAGTAAAGCATGGTCGGTTTGCAGGTGGAAACGCCGTCCCCAAACATATGGGCATACCTTTTCCAGAGCGTAGACAATGGCGTAACATTCTTTTTCACTGACTGACCAGTTGCTTTCCCTCTCAGACAGTTTTTTGCTGAGAAATACTACAGGGTGGAATTCTTGATCCGGTCCTTCCTGCATTAAAACTGCTCCCACACCACGCTCAGACTCATCTGTGGTTACTAGGAATGGTTTGTAAAAGTCTGGGGCCCTTAGTATAGGGTCAGACATGAGTGTCGCTTTAAGTTGGTTAAAGGCCTTCTGACACTCTTTGGTCCACTGAACGGCATTTGGCTGTTTCTTTTTGGTTAGGTCTGTCAGTGGCGCGGCGATTTGGCTGTATTGCAGTACAAATCATCTGTAATAACCGGCCAAGCCTAAGAAGGATTGAACCTGTTTCTTTGACTTTGGGACAGGCCACTTTTGGATAGCATCCACTTTGGCCTGTAGGGGGTTGATAGTTCCTTGATCCACCTGGTGTCCAAGGTAAGTCACTCTGTTTAGGCCTATTTGACACTTCTTAGCCTGAACAGTTAGTCCTGCCTCCCTTATGCGCTCAAAGACTTTTTGTAGATGTTCCAGGTGTTCTGCCCAGGAATCCGAAAATATGGCCACATCGTCAAGGTTGGTGACTGCATATTCTCCTAATCCCGCTAGCAGACCATCTACAAGTCTTTGAAAGGTGGCGGGTGCATTCCGCAGCCCGAAAGGGAGTACATTAAATTCATACAGCCTGACGTGTGGTGAAGGCTGACCTTTCCTTGGCGGATTCATCTAGTGGTACCTGCCAGTACCTCTTGGTTAAGTCCAAGGTAAAGATGAACTTGGCCCGTCCCAGTTTCTCTAATAGTTCATCTGTGCGTGGCATTGGATAGTTGTCTGGGCGAGTTACAGCATTTAGCTTACAGTAGTCCACACAAAAACGTATCTCACCATCTGGTTTGGAAGCTAGAACCACTGGAGATGCCCATGCACTCCCACAACCACTGCCAGAGGGGCGGATTACATCCATCTGTAACATATTCTGGATCTCCCGTTTTATAGCAGTTTTAGCCTGAGGAGACACCCGGTAAGGTTGGACTTTAATTGGGTGAGCATTACCTGTGTCAATGGAGTGGTATGCCCGTTCAGTCAGTCCTGGGGTGGCTGAGAACGTCGGCGCGTAGCTCCTGGATCTGCTGTTGCTGCATACGCCCGAGGGTCATGGAGAGGTTGACCTCTTCCACACCACCAGCACTTTTACCTTTGTAGTGGACACCTTCAGACCACTCAGCGTCATCTCCTCCCTGGGCTGTAAACTGACAAACATTTAATTCTTTGGAATAAAGGGGCTTTAGAGAATTAATATGGTATACCTTAGGTTTTCGGTTGGAGGTGGGGAATGCTATGAGGTAATTAACAGCTGCCAGGCACTCCTGGACCATGAATGGCCCTTCCCACGACGCTTCCATTTTGTGGGCCTGGAGCACCTTTAAGACCATAACCTGGTCTCCTACTTTGAAGGAACGCTCTCTGGCATGTTAATCATACCAGGCTGTTTGCTCTTTTTGAGCATCCTGTAGGTTTTCTTTAGCAAGGGCTAGAGAGGTTCGGAGGGTATTTTGTAAGTTGGTTACGAAGTCCAGAATGTTAGTTCCTGGAGAAGCTGTAAATCCCTCCCATTGCTGCTTCACCAACTGTAATGGCCCCTTAACCTCCCGGCCATATACAAGTTCAAATGGTGAAAACCCTAAACTGGGATGCGGTACAGCTCTGTAGGCAAAGAGCAACTGCTGCAACACTAGGTCCCAATCATTGGAGTGCTCATTTACAAATTTACGTATCATGGCCCCCAAAGTTCTCCATCATGCCATTTGTTTGATGGTGATAAGGAGTGGCAACCAAGTGGATTTACCCCATGAGCTTCCCAAAGGCTTTCCATAGTTCCTGCCAGGAAATTAGTTCCTGCATCTGTGAGGATGTCGGACGGCCAACCTACCTTGGCAAAAATGTCTGCTAGTGCCTGGCACACACTTTTAGCCCTGGTGTTGCTTAGAGCTACTGCTTCCGGCCATCAGGTGGCAAAATCCATGGAAGTCAGTATGTACTGTTTTTCTCTGGGTGTCTTTTTCGGAAAAGGACCCAGAATATCCACAGCCACATGCTGAAATGGAACTTCAATGATGGGGAGTGGCTGGAGAGGGGCTTTGACCTGGTCTTGGGGTTTTCCCACTTTTTGGCATACCTCACAAGACCGTACATAGGTAGAAACATCCTTGCTTATTCCTTCCCAGTGGAATGACCTCCCCAACCGGTCTTTGGTCCTGTTCACCCCAGCATGGCCACTAGGATGATCGTGGGCTAAACAGAAGAGCTTGACCCAGTACTTAGTTGGAACTACCAACCTTCTCTGAGAATGCCAGTCTTCCTGGTGTCCACCAGAAAGAGTTTTCTTGTATAAGAGTTCTCTTTCTAGAGCAAACCTGGATCGATTAAAAGAGCTGAGAGGCGGTGGGTTGCTCTGTGCCACCGTCCAAGCTCTCTGGAGACTTTCATCTATTTCCTGTTCAGCCTGGAACTGTTCCCTTGATGGTGGAGACATCAGTTCCTCATTGGATTGTGGACCTATGCTTGGTCCCTCTGGAAGCTATGTACGGGATGGGGCTGTTTCTGTTGACTGTGAATCACTCTCCGCTGGTGCACTATGATGGGGTTCAGACTCTGGCTGAGTCTCTTGTGTAGCGTTATCGGCTGCTGCTGGTTCAGGTTCAGTGGGGTCCTCTGGTGTTGGGGTTCAGTGCTAGCAATGAGTCTGGTGCTAGTTGTTCTGTTGGTTCTGATTCTGGGACTGGCTCTGTCTGGGTCTCTGGGACTGGATCCACTACTGCTGTTGCAGACATTGGCCTGGGATCCGGGTCCATCACCACTGACTGGGTCCTGGTAGGAGTTTCCAGAACAGCGCTAGGTGTGACGGCTGGTTCAGTCTGGCTGCAGGTGATCATTCCCACCCTCTTGACTTGCTTCACATGATTGGCCAAGTCTTCCCTCAACAGCATGGGGATGGGATAATCATCATAAACTGCAAAAGTCCACGTTCCTGACCAGCTGTTGTACTGGACAGGCAACTTGGCTGTACGCAAATTGAAAGAGTTGGACTTGAAGGGTTGGATCGTCACTCTGGCTTGATTAAATTGAGGTCCACTAAGGAAGCATGGATAGCTGACACTTGTGCTCCGGTGTCCCTCCACGCGGTGACTTTCTTCCCGCCCACACTCACAGTTTCCCTCCGCTCCAAGAGTATCTGGGCCTGAGGACCTCTGGTGTGATTCCGGTGCAATGAACTGTAATCTGTTGGGGTTCTTGGGGCAGTTGGCCTTTATATGCCGTGGCTCTTTACATTTAAAACATCGTCCAGCTGACGGGTCAGTGGGGCGAGGTGGGTTGCTGGAGAACGGTGTGGTGGGACGATAAGGTGGCTGGAGGTTTCCTTGGGGGTAGGTCAGGCCTTGGGCGGCCCCGTTAGTAGGGTGTGGTCTGAGGTTGTCCCTTCTGGTATCCGCTCCAACTGTGACCAGTTTTTTTCTCTCTGCCACCTCCACCCATTTGGCTCCAATCTCCCCCGCCTCAATTACAGTTTTGGACTTCCCATCTAGGATGCATCTTTCTATTTTCTCAGGGACACCCTCTAAGAATTGCTCCATTTGCATTAGGAAGTGCAAATCTTCTGGAGATTTAACACTTGCTCCTGATATCCAGGCATCCCAATGTTTCAGAATGTGGTAGGCATGTCGGGTAAATGACACGTCTGGTTTCCACCTTAGGGCTCTGAGCCACGGACGGGAATGCTCGGGGGTGAGACCCATTCTGACTCTCGCCTTGGTTTTAAACAGTTCATACTGGTTCATGTGTTCCTTAGGCATTTCAGCCGCCACCTCAGTTAAGGGTCCATTGAGCTGTGGCCTCAGCTCTACCATATATTGGTCTGTAGAGATGCTGTACCCAATTCAGGCCCTTTTAAAGTTTTCTAAGAAGGCCTCAGTATCATCGCCTGCCTTGTAGCTGGGGAATTTTCTGGGATGGGAAGTGGTACCTGGAGAAGGATTGCTAGGGTTTGTTGGTATATTCTGCTGAGCCTTTGCCATCTCCAGTGATGCTTCCTCTCTTTTTCCTTCTCCTCCAGTTCTTTGGCCCTTGCCTCCATTGCTCTCCTGTGAGCAGCCGCTTGGTGTTGTTCTGCCTCTTTTGCTGCCTCCTTGTCTTTGTCCTTTGCCTCCAGTTGTCTCCTGTGGGCAGCTTCTCAAGCTTATTCTACTTCTTTCACTGCCTCCAGTTTGTCTAACTGCAATTTGTGTCGCGTCTTGGTTTCTGTCATTTTTACCTCTCTGTTTTTAACTAACTTTACACCCGAGGTTTAAAAATAAAACAAAACTTGGCTTGTAAAATTTTGCTGTGCTGTAATAGGATACCTATATTCTCTGATAATGATCGTCAGCCTACAGAAAAATTAAAAAAAAACAAACAAAATAACTAACACCTTTGGCTCCAGGCAAATAGGCAGAAAACCCCTCTAGTTGCTCTTAGGAAAAAAAAAAAACTTCAGGTCTGTGAAGACTGGTGAATTTCCCTGCAGGAGGTTAACTATCCTGCCTTTAGGTAGAGAGAATTCCAGCTGACAAAAGACAATTCCCTTTTGTCTCTGCTCTGGCCCCAAAGGAGAGAGAAAAAAACCAACTGTTTTCAGTTTAAACTGCTTTCCAGCAGCCAAAAGGAAAAAAATAACATTTCCTTTTCAAAGCTGTGCTTCTGGTTCAAAAAAATCTCAAAATAATTTCAAGTTGATCCTACCGCTCTGCCACCACGTCAAGATTCCTTCCCCACTCTGAACTCTATGGTGCAGATGTGGGGAACTGCATGAAAACCTCCTAAGCTTACTTTTACCAGCTTAGGTTAAAACTTCCCCAAGGTACAAACTATTTTATCCTTTGCCCTTGGACTTCCACTGCCACCACCAAATGTCCGGGTTTATTTTTTGAAAAAGAGTGGTCTGGAAACGTCTTTCCCTCCAAAATCCTCATCAAAACCTTGCACCCCCATGCCTGGGGAAGGCTTGATAAAAATCCTCACCAATTTGCATAGGTGACCACAGACCCAAACCCTTGGATCTTAAGAACAATGAAAAAAGCATTCAATTTCTTAGAAGAAGAATTTTAATAGAATAAAAGATAAAAAGAATCACCTCTGTAAAATCAGGATGGTAAATACCTTACAGGGTAATTAGATTCAAAACACAGAATCCCTCTAGGCAAAACCTTAAGTTACAAGAAAGACACAAAGACAAGAATATTCATTCTATTCAGTACAGTCTAATTTCTCAGCCATTTAAAGAAATCATAATCTAATGCATATATAGCTAGATTACATACTAAATTCTAAGACTTCCTTCTTGTGCTATCCCCGGCAAAAGCATCACACAGACAGACCCTTTGTTTCTCCCTCCCTCCAGCTTTGAAAGTATCTTGTCTCCTCATTGGTCATTGTGGTCAGGTGCCAGCGAGGTTATCCTAGCTTCTTAACCCTTTACAGGTGAAAGAATTTTTCCTCTGGCCGGGAGGGATTTTAAAGGTGTTTACACTTCCCTTTATATTTATGACAGGATGCGTTTGAGCCAAAAGCGTGGTTACTGGTTTGTCTCTATTTAATGATCCAAGAATTTGTGATTGGTGCCTAATATCAGCAAACGCATTAATGAGGTGAAAATGTGCCCTAAACATGATTAGATTCCACTACAATGGTGGCAGCAGTAAATATTTGACCTCTATTCTGTTTTCCAGTGTAGACAGACTTCAAAGCCAATTAAGACCATTTGAGGTATAAAGATAGATAGATAGCACTACTACAAACTGCAGAGAGGCAAGCTGCAGCATCTGCAAGACTCTCGCTCCACTTACTGCAGAAGGTCAGACCACTCCTCTGGTGCTCTCTTGGAATAGCTAGCAGTGGGCAATAGAGACTTTAGCACACATCCTACATGTTTTTGTCAGCACTAATGGAGGATGCAGGAGAGGAGTTCCTCTTGCAGCAACTACTACAGCAAGGGAGGTTGTTGCATGTTACCAGATATAACCTGATTGAGCCCAGGAGAGGTCTGAACATTCTAACATGCAGACCCAGCCACAGCATTTTGGGCTAGAACATGTTTTTGCTGTTACTCCCCTAAGGCCCATAACATTCATGCTCACTATGATCACACCAATATGCACAAGTTTAGCTTCAGGATTTTGGGAAGGGTTGGTGAGATGATTATTTGGAGTACACCTCATTTTACATAAAAAGTGTGCACACGTGTCCGAGAGAAATAATTTCTTCTGGTAAAATAGAGCACAATGGCAAGTTCCCTTCATCCCTTGCATCTGATGCATACTTTGAAGGCTCCTTTGCAAGGAAACATGATAGCAAATGTATTGTATAAAAAATCCTAAAATCTGCTATGAGACTGGTTACTCAGAGGCTCCTCCAGCTCATAAGTGACTCAATGTTATGAGACTGTATGGATCGGCAGACTCTGCCCATCTGTTGAGTAGGAGTGACCGTTCAGGTCTCCTAAGGAAAAAGGTTTCAGATTAGCAGCCGTGTTAGTCTGTATCCGCAAAAAGAACAGGAGTACTTGTGATGGATTTCATGATTTCAACAATTTCCATCCCACCATCAGCCTCAGCCTAGACCAATCCACACAAGTGGTCCATTTCCTGGATGCTACTGTGCTAATAAATGATGTTCACATAAACACCACCCTATACCAGAAACCTACTGACTGCTTTACTTACCTACATGCCTCCAGCTTCCATCCAGGACACACTACTCAATCCATTGTCCACAGCCAAGCTCTAAGATACAACCGCATTTGCTCCAATCCCTCAGACAGAGACAAACACCTAAAAGATCTCTATCAATGATTCTTAAAACTACAATACTCACCTGCTGAAGTGAAAAAAAGATTGACAGAGGCAGAAAAGTACCCAGAAGTCACCTACTACAGGACAGGCCCAACAAAGAAAATAACAGAACACTACTAGCTGTCACCTTCAGCCCCCAACTAAAACCTCTCCAGTGCAAAGATTTACAACCTTATCCTGAAAAATGATCCCTCACTCTCACATATCTTGGGAGACAGACCAGTCCTCGCTTACAGACAGCCCCCCAACCTGAAGTAAATACTCAGCAATCACACACCACACAACAAAAACACGAACCCAGGAACCTATCCTTGCAACAAAGCTCGATGCCAACTCTGTCCACGTATTTATTCAAGTGACACTATCATAGGACCTAATCATATTAGCCAAGCCATTGGGGCTCATTCACCTGCACATCTACCAACGTGATATATACCATCATGTGCCAGCACTGCCCTTCTGCCATGTACATTGGCCAAACTGGACAGTCTCTATGCAAAAGAATAAATGGACACAAATCTGACATCAGGAATCATAACATTCAAAAACCGGTAGGAAAATACTTCAACTTCTCTGGCCACTCAGTAAAAGATTTAAGGGTGGCAATTTTGCAACAGAAAAGCTTCAAAAACAGACTCCAGCGAGAAAGTGCTGGGCTTGAATTAATATTCAAACTAGATACCATTAACTTGGGCTTGAATAGAGACTGGGAGTGGCTGAGTCATTACACTTATTGAATCTATTTCCTTAAGTTAAGTATCCTCACACCTTTTTGTCCACTGTCTAAATGAAACATCTTGATTATCACTACAAAAGTTTTTTTCTCCTGCTGATAATAGCTCATCTTAACTAATTAGCCTCTCACAGTTTGGATGGTAACTTCCAACTTATCTGTATATCTATCTATCTATCTATATATATCTATCTCTTACTATGTGTTCCATTCTATGCATCCGATGAAGTGGGCTGTAGCCCACGAAAGCTTATGCTCTAATAAATTTGTTAGTCTCTAAGGTGCCACAAGTCCTCCTGTTCTTTTTTTAAGGAAAAAGGAAGACCTAGATGTAGCTCAGACAGTTTTCCCCTCTAAAAGAGACTCAATCCAACCAGACCTGAGCCAACAATACTGATGCTCATTGCTCTGGTTTTTAATTTTGAGCATAGAGGCTTTTCTTTCCAACTCCTGCCCAAAAGCATGTTCTTTCTTTTAGCTCCTGCTGTGGCCAGTTGGCCCTTCACCAAGTTGGCACATGCACAAGGTCATTAAAAAGAATCTTTCTTCCTTCTAGGAAACTGCCACCAGGATATTGCAGGATGAATTGAATTCTACAGCTTGCCAACAACTTCTTTTACAGTTCAGGGTATTTGGCATTTTCTCATATAGTAAGCTCAGCAGTGTAGGTTTTTTTTCTGAAGGTGATCCCTTCAAATAATATTTCTCTCTTATAGAGAGCAATCATCCAATCTCAGAAGTTCAAAAATGAAGCCAGGTTAGGCAAGAATCATTCTCCAAATCTCTGTTTGCTCAGTGTGGCTCTGTATGACACTTGTATAATAAAAAGGATAGGAGTAAAAATAATACTTTAATTTGTGTCTGCACAATCTCAATTGTATCTCTTCCCACAGAGGGTTCTCTGGAATTTTCACAGTACTTAAGAGTGTCAAAGTAGACTCTTGAAATGACAATTAAAAAAAGTTAGATAAAATTGACAATTTTTTTTTTTATCTTCCTTCAAGGTCAATATGTCAGCTTCTGAAATCCCAGTGAAATACTTACCTACATTAGTTCTAAGTGATTTTTTTCATATATAGTATCTTCTCTAATTTCTTCAAAACGATTACCAGATCAGCATGTAAGTAGTTAATGTCTTTCACGGCCATCTAGCATGTCTTCTTCAGCCTGTGATCATTCAATGTCTAACACAAAAGCCTGCAGTAGGACTTCTTCAGAGACAGTCGGTCAGTCAACTGAAGTATTTTGGGAATTACATTTCTTTTACTTTGCTTGCTGGACATTAATTCCCTTCCATTGCTCCCCATCAAAATTAATAAATACATAAAAAAATAAACAGAGTCTATTAAAACTATTTTTAATAAACCAGTAAAATCTGATTTAATCTCATTGTTCCTCTGTTCCCCATCTGTAAAATGGGGTAATATTTCCCTATTTCCATCTGTGTTGTCTATTAAGACTGTAAACTTCTCAGGGCAGGGACTGTGTGTGTATACAGTGCTTAGCAGAATGGGCCTTTTAACTACAACCTGAATACAAAACTATTAAGACATCCCCTCCTTTTTTTCTGGGCACCAATGGATTCTGGGGAAGACAAAGCTTGTAAATTAGATCCCTTAAGTATTACAAAGCATTCCATTTACACCACTAAGGAGCATCATATTTTAAATATAATCAACAGCTAAACAAAATTTCATAACCATAAATTAAAAAGCAATGATCTGGGCTTCTCCGATTTTTTTTAGCTTGATAGCACAGTAAGCTAATTAATTACTGACAGTTTAGAGGCTATGTCTATGTCAGCTTATTATTAGTTTTTGTTTTATGAATAGAATTTATGATTGAAACCTTCAATGCAGTTTAGAACTTCCATTTTGTAGTGAAAACAAACTATGTCTGAGAAGCTGAAACAGGGCTATCAACCTCAAATAGTTCCACCCTGGTGGGACTGGCAGAGTCACTGACTTTTATGACGACTTTGCCCAATAGCTAACCAGGGGAATGGAGAATGGAAAATCCCCAGCAGAAGAGATAAAGGAAAGGACCCATAGACTGCTCTTAAAAGTGATATGCTCTAAAGAAAGCAAATCCATTGCCAGAAACAGAAGACACAGATGGAGCACTGATGTGTGTATATGGGTCAGGGTGGGGCAGAAGGAGCTTTGCCTTCCCTCAAGGACACTGATTATTCCAAGTTTCAGAGTAGCAGCCTTGTTAGTCTGTATTTGCAAAAAGAAAAGGAGTACTTGTGGCACCTTAGAGACTAACAAATTTATTAGAGCATAAGCTTTCGTGAGCTACAGCTCACTTCATCGAATGCATTCATCCGATGAAGTGAGCTGTAGCTCACGAAAGCTTATGCTCTAATAAATTTGCTAGTCTCTAAGGTGCCACAAGTACTCCTTTTCTTTCTGATTATTCCAAGAACTCTCTGGAGTGGTGAGGACTGTGATAGTGGAGATTGCATGTTTATCATTTTGCATAGGTCTGTATCGCCTGTGCTGTCAAACAGTAGTGTGTGTGTGTGTGTGTGTGTGTGTGTGTGTGTGTGTGTGTGTGAGAGAGAAAGAAAGACGTTCCTTTGCCAAGCCTGTATTCCTTGCTTTAACTATCACATGGTTCCTGGATGGTAGAACTCTGAGGAAGCACACACAAGCGATTGGGAAGGCATAGGAACTCTCAGGACTGGTCTTGGCGCCTAAGGCAGTTGGATTTCAGAATCCCACTTCTCCTTTTCCTCAAGGAAGGGTTTGACATGGGAATCTGCAGCCCAGGATGTGCTGTAAAGGTCCAGAGCTAGAGACTGACTCCAGAAGACCCAGCTGGCTTGGAAACATGGGGGATCAAAAGGTTGGGTCCACTTAACACAATCTGTTGACCATCTGCTAGAAAGACTTAGGACTATTTCATCTTTCATTCAGGAATTTAACGTTTGAGGAAGCAGAGCAGCTGACATAGCTAAAGGATTTCTTAATAGGGATTTATTATGCTCAATGGATCTCATTCTTTATGTCTTTGTGCACAAAGAGAGGAACACATAGATAGCACCAAATAACCCAATAAGACGTTAAGAGTCTATTTATCCTGAAAATTACAGAAACATTGCCAATCACTTCAGGAGTTGTAATGACTTCCTTTGTCCAAAAATGAACAACTTTTAAAGGAGCATATCAGAAAAAAATATGTAGTTGTCTTAATAAAGTCACATCTGAAATATTTCAGTTATCCCAAAGCCAGCCTCATTAACTGCACAGTGTAATCAAAAAGAAAAAATAACCATATTAAAATGTTAAAGATATATAAGAAAGTAATTCAGTCCCCAAACAAACAGACCCACTGCAAACATTTCCTGCCTAGCAAGTAAAATAAAGGAGAGCAACATGTATAACAGTGTACGAGTTTCTGTAATCTGTTTTCAGAGATGGTATACTATATTAGGTAATTAGTTGCATCAGACTTATTTGTGGAGAGAAGTTACACGTGATTGCATATTTAATGACTCTCTTATTCCTACAGAAAGAGTTTGTCCAATCATTCTCTTTGCAGTGACTTGTTTAAATTAAATCTAGTAAATGAGAAAGCTTACGCTTCATCTATATTGGACTGAACAAACAGGATATTCTTAGTTTCAGATTCACAGGTACTACAAAAAATTTGAGTACTTAAACATGTTTCTAACCCCTTGTCTACACTACAAGTTACTTCAGTACAACTTATGTTGCCCAGGTGCATGAATAATATGCTACATAAGTACCGATCCAAGCGCTAGTGTAGGCAGCACTAAGTCACTGAGAGAGCTTCTACTGCCTCTTGAGAGGCTGCCTTTTCCCTACTACTTCATTTAACATCTAGTGGTTTCTTTTGTCACATCTTGGAGATGCACTCCTGCTTATACTGGTTCAGTCCTTATACTAGTTCCTGGAGTTTTACTCTCCAGAACCATTATCAGGCTTGCACTGGCTTCTCCATCTTAGACCCTCACCTATTCAACCAGCTCCCTGCAGCGGCCTACAAGAGCCAGTATTTGACAAGGATCAGGACCCAGTGTATCGCTTCATTGGTATAATCAGATATTTGATTGAATGATGCTTAATCATCAGACAGATTATGAAGTGTATTTGATTGAGTATATTTTAATTTCTTGTTGGAGAGGCCAACATTTTTCTATTTTTTTTGTTTTAATTAGTGTGGTAACCAGACTGCACAATGAAAATCACGAAATATATTTTTTAAAATGATTTTCAGTTTAACTGGTACCCATTATCATCGTGCAGTCTGGTTACCATACTAATTAAACCAAGAAAAATAGAAAAATGTTGGCTTCTCCATCAAGAAATTAAAATATACTCAATCAAATACACTTCATAATCTGTCTGATGATTAAGCATCATTCAGCGAAATATCTGATTATACCAATGAAGCGATACACTGGGTCCTGCTCTGTGTGTGTGTGTGTGTGTGTGTGTGTGTGTGTGTGAGTGAGAGAGAGAGAAACTAATAAAACTTCTTTAAGCACAATAAAAAGAAATGGAGCTTTTCCATTTTGTAACAATTCTCTCCATACCCTGCCTCGGAAGCAATTTTCTCTCAGATTGTGAGAAGAATGCTTCCTTGATAAGACAGATTCTTCTTTAATTCATTTTAGTTTTATACTATTAGTATTATTTTAGCATGAGAAATCACACAGAAAAATAGCATTTCCAATTAAATGAAAATAAATGGGATTTTTTGGTAGAGAAAAGTGTGAGGAATGGAAGAACAGTATTAATAGATTGCGAGGCCAGAAGGGACCAGTGTGATCATCTAGTCTGACCTTCTCCGAACAGGCCATAGAACATCCCAAAACAATTCCTAGAGCATATCTTTTTTAGAAAAAAACCCTATAATCTTGATTGAAAGATGGTCAGTGATGCAAAATCCACCATTGTTGGTGAGTTTTCCAATGCATAATTACTCTCACTGTTAACAGTTTACGCCTTATTTCCAGTCTGACTTTGTCTAGCTTCAACATCCAGTCATTTGATCATATATACCTTTCTCTACTAGACTGAAGAACCCACTAGTACATATTTTTCCCCCATGCAAGTGCTTATATTCTGTAATCAAGATACCTCCTAACCTTCTCTTTGTTTATCTAAATAGATTGAGCTTCTTGAGTCTACCAGTATAAGAAATGTTTTCTAATCCTTTAATCATTCTCATGGCTCTTCTCTTAACCCTCTCCGATTTAATAACATCCTTCTTGAAATGTGAACACCATAACTGCACACAGTATTCCAGCCATAATCGCACAAGTGCCAAATATATAGCTAAAATAACCTATCTACTCCTACTCGAGATTCCCTGGTTTATGCATCCAAGGATTGCTTTAGTTATTTTAGCCACAGCATCACATTGGGAGCTCACATTGAACTAATTATCCATCACAACCCCCAAATCTTTTTCAGAGTCACCAGTTCCTAGGATAGAGTGTCCAATCATGTAAGTATTGCCTACAAATGTACATCTATACATCCATATTTCACCATATTAAAATGAATATTTTTCCTTGTGCCCAGTTTATCAAGTGATGCAGATTGCTATTTGTGACCTGTCCACCTCATTATGTACCACTCTCCCAATTTTTTGTGTCATCTACAAAATGTATCCATGATGATTTTATAGTTTCTTCCAGGTCACTAATAAAAAGATAATAGTGTGGGGCCAAGAACTGATCCTTGCAAGACCACACTAGTAACATACCAATTTCAATGATGAGTCTCCATTAACAATCACATTTTGAGGTCTATCAGCCATTCAGATTTTTCTGATTAAATCTTCCTCCCAGCTGATTTGGCTCATAATTGTTTTCAGCTTTCCCCTTTTAAGGACCAAGTATATACAACACTGGTCTGGACTTTGTTTGGTTTGTACATTATAAATGTGTTCAAGGCACAAATCACTTGTATCTAAATCTGTGATCAGTTTCCATTTATCTATCAAGATGAAGTATAATATACAATTCCCATATCTTGGATGCAACACTCTTAAAGTTAGGAAGCTTTAATCTGTAATATTTAGAAATTCCAAGGATGTTTTAGTACTGGTAGCTTGAGATCTCCAGCATATGTCACTCAAATTGATCAAATTTTTCCCCCCACACAGTATAGATAGGTGAGTAAGGAATGGGTCATCCTATTCTCTAGTGTAATTTGGTGTTCTGTGGCAGACCAACTAATATCAACTAATAATCTTGTGTTTATCTGTCAGGCATAGATCCATAAGCATTCAAGCTCATTTTCTTCTGAGTGATCAGTGACTTGAGAACAGGTAATGCCATTTTTTACATAGCTCGTCATTCTCCCCTCCCCTTTTGCCATGTATACCAGGTTTCAGCAATACCAACTAGAGTGAATTTATGCTCATAAATGAGCAATTCCACTTCCTCTTGTTTGTTACTTAGACTCCTAACACTAGTGCATAGAATTTCTTCTCTTCATGCTCATTAGTTCCTCGTTAATTTTGTTCTCAATATCTTAGTTTTGTGTTGAGTGCTCATATTTTCCCACTTTTTACTCTCCTCTTTTGATATAAGGTTAATGCCCTCCTGACTACTCTAGCCAGTCCGTCCCCAGGAATTCCTTCTATTGAAGTGGAGGCAATCCAAACTTCATACAAGGTGGACCAAAGTTCCACAAAGCCCAAACCCCACACCACTTACCTAGCCAGTGGTTCGCTTCCAGAATCTTCTACCTTCTGTCTACCATCGCTTTTGGGATAGGAAGGATCACAGAGAAAATTATTTGGATAAGCCATCTACTATCTGCAAGATATCCTGTGACACAGTGTCCTTAGTGCTGATATGAGTCATTACCAATGGATCCTTTTATGTTGACTTAAAAAGCCTATCCAATCTTAGAATGCTGTCTTGTGTCTTGGCTCTGGGAAGGCCGCACACTTTGTCCATCTTTCCTTTGCAGAATGTTATTTTGATACATTTGAGTATTGAATCTCCAACAAGGAGCATCTGTCTTCCTTGAACAGTTGGAGAACTCTTTGTGAACAAAAAGATTTTCTTACAGATTAGGCCAAGCTGCCATCCACATTGTGTCCCATATATGTCTCCATTCCCTGGGGGTAGCTGGATCTTGAGAAGTACCTCCCACAGTTTACACATTGAGACCTGGTATCAACTGGAAACTTGTAGTTGTGTGGAATTCCTCCTGGTCCTTTTTTCTCTGGAGGCCCTAGTCTGCCTATGGTTGTCTATCTCCAGCTGTTCAGAATGGCACTATGCCTCTTTGATTTCCTCTCTTTCCAACTCCTTGGTGGCCAGCTCCTTTCTTCATTGAACATGGAGTACTGACGTTTCCTGAATCTAGCTATCTAGGAACTACTCAGCGTCTCTGATTCTCAGCAGTGTTTCTACCTGTCTCTCCAATCCAAGAATCTTCTCCTTCAGCACATCCATCAACTTGTACTTCATGGACAGGAAGTCACTTCAGGGAGGAAAGAAAATATGGCACATCCATTTCAGTTCACCACCATGATTCAACCTCTGGCCATCTTGAAATTGCATGTAGAGCTGAAGCTGAAAGGAAAGCCTCTCACACTCCTCCTCTAAATTCCTGCCAAAACTCTCAAGCTCTCAATTTCTCCTACAAAGTGACTTTTTATACCAAGTATAGACCCTAACTTGAGGAGCCTTTCATCCCTATTAGAGGTATTCTCATTACACAGATGTCCGTGTACTGTATGCTGGCTTTGAAGGACTACAAATTCCATAGTACAGTGGTATGCACCCTCTGAGGCTAGACTCAGCTTCCTGGGTCAGAAATCATGGATTCCATATCAGGAAAAGGAGCTGAAACTGAGCACTATTGCTCCTTTTGGGGGTTTGGGTAAGGAAAAGCTGTGATGGAGCCCTGTGTTGAGTTGCTGGGTTGAAGACACGTGATCAGGGTTAAGATTGTACTACTGTCGACAACTTGCTAGTGCTGGGCCACAGCTCACGGCCTCCTTCTCCCCACTGAGGCACAGAGTGGAAGCCAGAAACTGTTGTTGCACAGCTGGTGTGAAGCTGGCTTACAAACAATTGAGGAAATGAGTGACTAACCCATGGGCTATGCTCTGAGTTGAAGAGAGACTGCTAAGTCTTGGTGTGGATACATTATGTCTAAGAAGAAAAGAGGAGGAGGAGTGCCTTTGTTAGATGTACAGATAGCTGTCCTGGACTCCATCTCGCTCAGTGCGCCAATGGAAGAGAGGGCCCAGGAATATAAATTTAAGGGAGAATGCACTCTCCGGGTTGGGGGTGGATCCATGTATAATACTAAGATCACTGGTTAGGTTTATGTTGCTGCTGAAAGCTGCAGCCATTAGCTGAACTATTGCAGACTCACCTACTGCCTTGATACAATTATAACAGTTTCACCTTATTCATCAGTTGCATTTTCCATTGTATGTTGTCAGGATAGCTTAGGTAAAATTGTGTTGGTTCTATTTTGAGTGTTGATTGTCTGTATAAGATCCGTTATTTGTATTTTTTGTTGTGTAGGCAATCAAGGTATAGCCACAAGTGTACATGTGGAAATATATTCATACAAGTCAGAGGACTACTGCAAAGGAGTGACTAGAGGATTCCCACCTATTTTCCCATCTCAGCTGGGACCCCCAAGATCAACATTATCCTTAATGACATGAGGAGCCCTGGCAACAGGTACCTGTTCCCAAGTAAGCTGGAAGGGAAAAAGGGATTATACAAGTCACCCTGCTTAGCTCAGCTCCTCCCTTCACCACCAGGCTGAACAAACAAAGGCAGAAACAAACTCAACAGTTTAAAAATGCTAACAGTGAAGAGACCAAAGTAAACATTCAGGAGTGGCCAAGTTCCATTCAACATATATACAGGAGAAATTCATAGAGAGTTTGCTCTTCATGTTAATGTAGGGTACAGGTTTAATGCTTACAAAGTCTAATTTAACTCCGTACTGCAGTCGGACACCACTCTCAAGAGCTCTGCTGCATGCTGTAATTGCCATTTTAAACAAAGCCCTTACATAATTATGAAAGTTGAAATGTTGATGTTTTCTAAAACAAGAATTCTATTTAAATATTTAAGGTAGCTAAAACCAAAATGCCTCCCCTACTATTTCCACTTCATTAGCACTCCTGACTCTTCCTCTTTTGAAGTGTATCCTTGAAAACTGCTTATTTTACATGCTTCTCTTTCATATGTTCTTCTGTGTCAGCATCCACTGTGACACCAACTAGAGGTGATGGACTACATATAATTAAAAGCTTGTATGCAGCAGAGCTTTCCAATGATAGGGTAAGTTGCTAAATGGCTCCCTCAGCAGAGCAGTTACTTCCTCTTTTTTCCCTCCTTATAGAGCAACTAATATCATGATCTAGCAAAGTATTTCTGCCTTATTACTAATAGCAATCAAACCTTGGGCTAAATAATAGCTTTGTGAGTGATAGGTTTCATACAACTCTCATCAGCCACTGTTTTGCAAAACATAGTTCTTTTTAGAAACTTGAGATGAATGTTTGATGTTGATACAAAATCATAGTTCTACATCCTGAGAAGAATCTCAATAAGAAAATTAACTTTTCAAAGTTATAGATTACTGTTTCTAGATTTCAAAGTTATAGATTACAGGTTTGCTGTATAAAGCTTAGTTTTAAGATTCACTAGAATAATCAAAGTCTCATTAATGGAAAAACAAAAGTGTGGAAAAGTAGCAAAGAGAATATCAAATATCAAAAGAAGAAATCTCTTACTACTTCTTTCAGGCCTTTGTACAATTCTCGTCTTCTTGGTTTGGATTCCACTTTCATGAAGTGCCTTGAACCAGTCTCTCAGTCTGTTTGCAACCTCCCTGAATTCCAGGTCACTGCATACTGAAATAAAAGATACAAAGTTCTTTAGTTATGTATTTTTTTCTTACTGTATGATAAATGCAATCTTTCAAATTATGCTAAAAATTGAAAAGTGAAACAAATAGAAAATGCAACATGTGGTCTATGGTTTCCTTTTCTCTCGTAAATTCTATGTTCAGTATTGAATTAAACATTCAAAATATATGACTTTTTTTAGTATAAATAATTTTATAAAAATAAATTTCTAATGTATCTTGCATTTATCCAGTTCTATTCATCCAGTACCCAAGTACTTTACAAACTACTATATATCCACACAGATCTACACAAAGGAATCACACTATTCACCTGGAAATATATCCATTTCTGGGGAAGAGAGTGCAGCTATTTAATAGCATTCATTTTAGGGCAGGAAGTGAGGAAGATCATCAAATCTAACAAACTGTAGATGAGAACTGAGGGAGGCAGGATAGCATAACATGGAAATAAACAACTTACACTCTTGAGAAAAGTGAGTAAGACCTTGGCTTTAGCATGATATCCCAAAGAAGATATCCCTTCAATAGCCCAGCATTCTCTAAAATACCAAGCTAGAGCTCTTTCATTTATACTGATTCAATAGGAAGAAATAGCTACCTACTAAATAAACAGTCACCAGGATCATTTCCCTGGAGGTCTTCATCCAACCACAAACTAAGCCCAAACTTACTTACCTTTTGAGAGCTGATAAACTCCAGACCAAAGCAGAAATCATTCGTTAAAACATAAGCCCCTTGTTTTGTTTGCATTTTGTATATTATGTTGCAATCCAAAAAACTTGGTGGTAAAGTCTAATGCACATTTTATTTACATGAATGACAGTCTGGACATTTTGTTTTTGATTTTAGAGTAAAACTGAAGCATGTCAGTACGTCAGCGATGACAACGATTTCTACAGGGACAAATATCTGTATATTTGTTTATTCATTTTTGCTCATAACATAGCTCTGAGACTTAGGTTTTTCTCATGAATGACTTTCATGTTGGATTTGTGCACATATTTGCATATATTAGAAACAAACTGGAGCTTCTTATAAAATCATGTTTTGTTCCTCTCTTGTGTAACTTACACAAAATCAGAATTCCTCATCTCAATATGCTACAGGAAACAATTCAATATGCAACAGGAAACAATTCTGGTATTGGCCTATGGGTGGGTAGGTAAGCTCAAAATGAGCCAGACCTTTCTAGTAGGATGAAAATGGACTACTGAGCCAAGATTACACATACATAAAATAATCACAAAGGTATTTTAAATTAAGATCTGCTTTGGCCAACCTACCCTGCTGGTGACAGTTCAATACAAGTATTTAAACATGTAGTGGCAGACAACACAGATCCTAATTTATGCTGTACTACTTGAGAATATTGAATGAGCTTCCTTTCTCCCACTGGCTGTATGGCAGGTGGGTGTTGTTTGAAAAAGAAATTGGGTGGAATGAATTTGAAACAAAGTGTTTTCATGGTGGGTGATGGTGCTTGTCACTAGTTCTTGGGGAGGCAACTGCTGATGTATCAAGACTCTGGCTCTGTTAAAGTCCTGTTGAGTTTTAGATAATGTGGTCTCCCCCCATTCCTTTGGATAGCCTTGGTGTTGCAATTTTTTTTTACTAGTCTAGTACTTCCTTTCACATTTTTCAAAACAAAATCTTATGTTAAAACTAGTGATAAAATCTTTGCATCAATAACAAGGAGCACATAGTAATTCCATGATGCTGTCAGTCTCCATAGATCCCAAGGGTACCCTTCATTCCAGAGAAGCAGTCTGGGTGAGCATCTAGGTCTGATCAACTCCTACCCCAAAGATGTAGAGTCTATAATTTATTAGTATAGGTGTGAAAAGAAGGCAGCATCTCCTTGATGTCCTTGGCTCACAGCTCTGAAATGGAACTAAAATGGAGTACTGTGGGGTTGGCTAGCACTGCTGACTGGAAGTGTGCAGAAGTGAGAAGAGGATAAATCTTTTGGATCTATAAATGTATAGATGGCTGTGAGCTCATCAGACTGATCCTGTCCCACCCTAGCCTCATCTTTTACCCATGTTATAATAGTTAATGCTAACAAATTTTGGAAGGGGTATTAAACTTTATGCTTCAAGGATTTAACCAATTTCTTATTGTTAGAGATCAGGATAAAACAATGTGGAAGGCAGATTATCCCACATTTGCCTACTGCCCAGTTCCTTACACTTTTCTCTGAAGCATGTGGTACTGCCCATTTGGGGGACAACATGACAATTCCTGTTTCTATGTCTCAAATTCAACACACACTCACCTTTTTTTTGGGGGGGGAGGAGGTGATAGTGGGAGGAGAACAAATACATCCTGATATGATCTTAAATTAGGGCCATTATTATAATATAAATTACTGCACTTTTCCAAACTTTATGTTCCATAACTGAAACTTTAAATGATGATTTGGACCCAGAATAGAAAAAGAGTATAAAAATGATCATTTTTGTTACTAATTTTAATTAGTTGGATTATTGTAAAATGGTAATAGATCATCGTCTTCAAAAATCAAGGCAATGCAAAACAACCTGATTACAACTGTCATTTGCCTATTTATGCCCCAAAGCTATAGTACTGGAATCAGCTCTCAAGCACCGCAGGTAATTACATTTACTACATTATCAATTTAAATGCACTGTGTATATTTTGTTCATGACATTTCTAATATGTCAAGTAAAAGCAGATGTCTTTTATATGTGAAATGTTACAAGAAAAGATACAGCAGAACTTCACTAATCTGCACACTTAATAATTTACATGGAAAAAATTGTGGTCTCCTATTTTCTCAGCAGAGAGAGCTGTAACAAGGTCTCATATTTCAGTACTAAAACATCAGCATTTTAAATAAATACTGTAATCCATAGTTCAACTATTATCATATAAACATGCAATGTAAATAATAGAACTGGATGGAAAATCAAAATCTTTTCCATGAGAAATTTCAAGCAAAATATTTTGATTTTCCAGGGGATGTTTCAAAATTATTCAAAATGAATATTTTTGTTTCATACTGACTTAAAGTGTCATTTCATTTTGTTTTTGAAAATAAAAAAAAAGTTTTTTCCTGTTTTTTCCTGTTGTCATTTTCCAAGCTCCCTCCTCCCCTATTTTCTCTCCCCTTTTAAACTTTCCCATTGGGAAAGTTCAATTTCAATTTGCTTACTATTTCCCAAAAATATTTTGCAAGATTTTCCTATTCCTGACAACAAAGCAGTAGGAGAAAGCCAATTCACAAACAGTACGTGGTATTAAAGAGGTGTTGCACATAGGTGTGATAGTAGAACATTTATCTGAACATTCAGTTCTTTTGAGCAGTTCAGCATTATACAATTTCTAGAAAAGTGTATAACACCCATATAAATTTTGATTACTGAAAAACAATGCCAAGTAATATGTTTTGAGACAAACAATCCACTATTCACAAACTTAAAACAGGAATAAGGAATTTAGTGGAACTTGACATCTTGCATGCTGGAAAATTGACAGAGAGCAACAATTGTGTGGAAGTACAATTGAGGAACAGAATAGGTGAAGGAAAATAGTGATTATAGCTATAGAATCATACGTATGATTTTCCATGCTTTAGAAGAACAGACTTGCTTGCAGGGAAAAACAGATTATACTTGTTTTAGGAACATATAGGTTTTTTTCATATTTAAGGGTAATAAACATTTTTCTGTCTACATCCTTACACAGCACCTTGAGATCTGAATATCTATTTAAGATGGACATAGGCAGATTTAAATTTTATATCACAAAGGAAGCTTGGAATTCCTTAGAGATACATGTTACAAATGACTTAATAAAATTAGAGATCCTTTGAGAGACCAAATGATCACTCAGTCACTAATCTAATCACAAGGGTTAGCACCCACCAGAAACTTAGTCGTGTAGGAGCTGATTTGGCTGTCTATAGTTTGCATTCTGACGTTACTACTTTTGCTTAAAGTTTCTGAGAAAAGATGGCAAAGCTGAGCAGTGACCCTGAAGGACCTGCCTCGATAAGGAATTGGGTGCGTTGCAGTAACATATTTACCTATTCTGTCCTGCCATTTTAGTAGATGAAGTTAGTTTCACTTTTTTAAACCTATTTTTGCCAAACTATATTTTTAATATATATTCCTTTGGTTAGATCACAGCTGGTGTAAATCGGCATAGGTCAATAGAGTTTACACAAATTACACCAGCTGAGGCTCTAACTATGTGTGGGTACAATTCCTTGAACAAGAACAATATCACAAGAACGGCAAAGATACTCTTTTGAAGTAATGGCAATATTGAGTCAGGTAAACCAAAGCGCTCCTCAACCAAGTAGTTAGTAAAGAAAGTGGGATAAAATCCTATAAAAATAGTTAGAGAGGTTAATTTACTCACTCAGGGTCTAACAGTCACTGCATGGATGGACGGGTCCCAGAGCCCACGTTTCAGCCTGAGCCCATATGTCTACACCACAGATTTATAGCCACACAACCTGAGCATGCAAACCCGAGTGAGCTGACACAGTCCAGATGTGGGTGTATAGTTGCAGTGTAGACATACTCTGAGTCTAAGTTAGCGTACAGAAATCTATGTAAATTTAAAGGGATCTGATTTTAGCCTTGTGAATCTAAATAAATAAATATAAAAGTTGAAGGAATCAAACTAAGCGTGAAGTGAGTCTAATCTGAAGCAACCAACTATTTTCTAGTCTCCTCAGTGTGTAAGTTAAATAAACTTAGACTCCTTGTAATCTTTTAGACTAACCTCTGAATCTGGCCTACAAATCCTAGGTTTTTATTTACCTTGAGGACTAATCTGAGTGCCTTTGAATCGCTAAGAGTAGGTTATTCACAAGTGAAAGAGCTCTTCATTCTACATGGGATTTGTTGCGTGATGAGTTCTTTTATATGGTATTGTATGGAAGCTTGTCAAATCCATTTTAAAATTATTTGCAAACTATGTTTTTGGAGTAAACTTAAAAAAAAACAGAAATCAAATGAAATTTCAGATTTTCATAGCACAAAAGCATAGATGAGGTACAGTAGCACAATCGAAAAAATTCAGTATTACTGACTTAACAGACATAATAATGGCTAAAGCTAATGACATCCACACCGATAATTTGTAATAAAAATGATTTATAAACCCCCCCAACATGTTGATAAATATACTGACAGATTGCCTAATTTCACTTTACAGTTCTTCCTATAAGAACTTCTGTATCCTCTATTCAATGCTATTTTGTAATTCATTGCAGGAAAAGATATCCCTGCATAACACAGAATAATACCATAAACCGCTTTTTCTCACTTATTTCTCTAGTAAAGGAAGACTACAACTGATACAAAGGGTAGAGTGCACAGTCTTACTACCTTTTTGACTATGCATTTTGACACGGACTTCAAATCATTGATCGCATACTATTTCTTAAATAATACAATGTAAACAGTACCAAGCAATTTTCCTCAACCTTATACAGACTTCATCTTCTGCTGTACTGCAGTACCTGTGTATGCCAGAAAAACAGATGTTCATTAAAGTAATTTATATACAAGTGAACAGTGAATGGGGGCAGAGTTCCTGGAGTGCTCTGCTTCATTAACCACACCAATTGCCTGATGCACTGTATAGACGTTGTAGAAAAATATTATATAATTTTGTCTTATAAATATTATATGATCATAAGAAAAAATTGTGCTAAAAATTTTTAACATAGGCATTGTCTTATTTCTGAATGCTTAATGTGCAACTATAACATTTTATTTATCTTGGCATTTTTAACATGGAATTTCTGTTTTCTTAAAAAAAAAAAATCCATAGTGCTGATCTATAATAGTGTCTAACGGAACTAGTCAGATAACAGAGGGTTTTTTCTGCAGAGAATTTCAACTTTTTGACAAAAATTAAAAAAAACAAAACACAACCAAATATTTTGAGTCAGAAATGTCACTGCAGTCTCATGGGAGTTAAATTTCAGATCCCTCAGATTCCCATTTTCCTCAATAGGCTTGGTTCCCTGGTTGGACGGCATCAACGCGTGAACCACCAAAAGTCTAATCTCTTGATGAAGGGACGCAGTGCTGTGGCAGCGGTGACTGTGCATATGGGACATATAGTTGACTTAGTAGCTTGGCCCACAGAGAAGAATGAAGACATGAGGAAACAAAACCACTATTCTCATGATGCACCACAGCCACATTTCTGAATCAAAATATTTGTTTTTGGCCAAAATATTTTGGTTTTGGGTGCTTTGATATTTGATGAAAAAAATTTTTTTTCTATGAAAAGCAGATTTTTTTTAAATGAAAAAATCTGTTTAGCTGAAAATCCATTTTTCTGTGACAAGACAGTTTAAATGGAAAATTTTTGACCAGCCCTTGTATGCTCTACGGATATGATCCAAAAAGCACTGAAATTAAGGGAAAGAATCCCATTGACTACAATGAGTTTAGGTTAGGCTCTAAGGTAGAGACAGAGACGCACACTCTCTCTCTGAAGGCTTTTTTAAATTAGGATATTAGTAAAAAGTGTTAGAAAACTGCATACAAACTACTGTACATGTGCAAAATGTGATTGTCAAACCCTAATACCTTGGTCATATCAAAACCAATTTTTCTGTTTCTCCGCCATATTTCAACCTTCTATTCCCTT
Organism: Dermochelys coriacea; assembly: GCF_009764565.3. Taxonomy (NCBI): domain Eukaryota; kingdom Metazoa; phylum Chordata; order Testudines; family Dermochelyidae; genus Dermochelys; species Dermochelys coriacea. The sequence goes on from NC_050071.1 coordinate 69,946,796, forward strand.
CTATTTAGGGATGTAAAAAAAAGTTACAAAACTATTTTTAAAATGTGATAAATATTTTTTTCATTTCCCCCCATTCAAACACAAATGAACAAATTTTGCTTAAACTTTGCAAAAAATATCCACATTTAGTCAGAGCTTAAGTCTATAAAATTTTAACCCAAAAAGTGAGTTTGAGAAAATCATAAGTGACCAAAATGAAAACTAGGTAATCGTAAATGTAGATGTTACCATCACTCCCAGTAAAACTATTTCTAGCAAAATTAGACTGCAGAAGAAAACGCTAAGTAAAACCTCTTAAAATTACAAAAATATCTCCGGACACACTGGAAGTTTCTAAATATTTTGCATTTGTTTCCTTGGTGTTACTTTTTCTATGTTTTTCTCCAATACATCTGACACAGCTCTCCCCGCATGCCACAAGCACCCATTCCCTCACACAGCACAAATGTTTGCTAAGCAACGTATAAAGCTGATTGGGGCCAACGGACGGAACCCCAGGCCAGCAGCGGAGCCCCCGGGACTGATGGCTAGGATCAGCTAGTGTGCTGCTTTCAGCACGCATGCCAGAGGTTGCCTACCCCTGCTGTATATTGTAACTGGGCCAGTTTAATGTTTTTGAGGTGTCTGCTGTAGGTATATGCTTGATCAAGGGTATGTTATACGCCGAGTAATCTTACTAACATGTCTCTGCATTCTGGAATATGTTTAGGTGGTACTTCTCTTACAAATGATCTCTTTCTGAAGAGATATGCTACTGAAATTATATCATTGTTGTGCATTGATTTAAAATAGGTCTAGATGAGGTAATTCAGATCTATTCAGACTATTATTTCACCTGATAGAGTGGCAGATGAATCTTTAATGGCAAAAGACAGACAGTAAAGGTTTTGGAAGGTTAGACAGTAATCAAAAATGCATATTATATCAGATAAATCCATTCAGGAACCTGCCAAGAAGTGCTTCTGCTCTTGTCTAATACCAAATGCAAGGCATTTCTGCTATTACAATCAATTCTAGTAGCCATTAAGAGAGTTAGTGTGGGGTGAAATAAAGTCATCAGCTCAAAGGTTACTTTATTTTCCTATTATTTGATGTAATAAAAACTGACTGGTTTTACAAAACCAACATATATAGCCATGGAACAAATGAAGGAATTTGAAAACTCATAAGTACATGTTCTAGAAATATCTTTATAATAAATATTATATAAATGTTAAGAGAAACCAAAAGTTCAATTTGTTTTCATATACAGAAAATGGTAGAATTTGTGTTGGCATTTGAATATAATTGACTGATTGGAAGCAGAATATCTGAACATACTAATCAGTGTATATTCCTTCGCTGCTTTTTCAAATCTGGAGCTAACGCTAATTGAGAGAGGAGGAAAAATAGGGATACTGAACATTATAAAGAAAAACAGAACATGTATTTCTGAAACAGTTTGATGGATTAAGTTTCCTTGCACATTTAAACAAACAGTCTCTTCTTTCTGGAATAATATGCAGGAAATTATTTATATTAATATAGGCTACATGAACAAAATATAAATTTACTATACTAAAGTATATGACCATTCAAAATATAATAGTTTTATATAGTAGTTTTTATGAATGAGGTCTTCCACCTTCAAAAAATCCAAGGGAAATGAATAGTATAAAGTAGCCTAACTGGGAAGGAAAATAAGGTTTCAATTTTTGTACTCTATACTAGCTTACAAAGCTGAATCTGTTCAAGTGAAAGGGCAACCTCCCAGAAGGCAGAGGTTGGATCTCTGCTGTTTTCAAAAATTAATACTGGATGGTTAACTTCCATCATGACATCCAAAGGGAAGAGCACAAGGGGCTTCAGTTTAGTCTCTACTTCAAAGGCCAGAACCTTTGTCAGTTGTGAGGAACACCAGAAGGGACAAACCTCAAAAAGCTATTAAAGTCCATTTTAATTAGATATGTAAAAATGACTATTTCCCTATATACAGAACAGAAAACAATAGAAGAGTGGTAATATAAATAATAATATACAGTAAGTACTGTACCCTTAAATCGGGAAGTAGAGCCCTCCATAGAGCATTATCCTGAAATACAGTACTATGGTGCAAGAAATATATGGGGTCATCCCCGTACATCAGATCCATGTGACTGGCTCTCTCACTATATGACAAACTATTCTCCTTAAAGGGTAGAAAGTCGGCCATGTGGAGACTAAAATCTTGTGCTGTTGCTCCTGCTTTTATTCACAGCACCTCTGATGGCCAACATTTGGAACGTAACATAGTGCAACACCCATGCAGTATCAGTATTATTTAAGGGTGTGATCCTGAAAAGACATGGACATATGTTTAATCTCAAGCAGATGAATGAACCCACTGAAATTAAGCATGTCCATAAGTATTACCACTGGTAAATTTGGTAAACATTTAATTCACCGTACATACACAAACTGAGGAAAAATATTTCCATCAATAACAATCAAAATGTACAGATAGGCAAAGTAAGAAAAATGCTATTTAAGAATTTATGAGAGTTAAAATCCAGTGATTCAGACTTCTGAATTAGATTTGTTACAAATAGACTAGTGAATGATGAGTAAAGTAGTATAATTTTTTTCATTTAAGGATATTTATTCCATATATTTTGGCATGTGATGTTGACATTTGTATTTTAACCATTTATAAAGCTTTAACATTTGGATCTCAATGTCTACTGTCATTAAATAATTACCTGAGCCTCCCATTATTTCCCACAACTGTGAACATTTAAATGGATAAAAATGGAGGGAGGAGGAAGCTTAAAATCCACAATTTTACACAACTGTGAAAACGTAAATTGATAAAAAAAATTTAAAAATTGCTTAAAAATAAAAGTCAATGTTATCCATAAAAAAAAATAAAAAATCAAAATCAAATTCTGACAAGCCTAAGTATATAGGAGCCGAGCTTCAAACCTACTTCACATTTATGTTTGATTAGAAATTAAAGTAATATTTAAGGGTGTTGTAACAGTCATTTCCCCTTAAATTAAACAATGGATAAATTACTTCTGCATTACAGAGAATCATTTCTATTTTTGTATTATGTCTGTTGTAAATTAGGAGAATAGTATTTTCACACAATGAACTGTCAGAAAATGACAAATTTGGCAGAAGTTCAAAAAACTTACACTTGAAAATGAAAATAAGGCAATTGTTTTAGTCATTTTGTTCATAGCCATATTTGTTTAATTAGAGTAAAAAGGCTGCAAATTGGAAAAGTTCACACTTATAATATTACTACTGTATTTTTATAATCCCACTAAACATATTGGCCATCTGTTACCTTTAAAGCCTATGGTTTCTGGAGGATACCTTAAAATTAACAGATAAAAGCATTTCGATTTCCTCACTATTTAACTAAACATAATGGATTTTCTACTCCAGTTATCCTGTTATGAGATAATTAATATGCAGATATCATATCAGGGAACTACAGCTGCTTGTTTTTACTGCCTCAAATAAATGTTCCATACAGACATTCTGCTCTTGATTAACGTATCATAAAAATTACATATTCATTAAAATAAATCTGATCTTATTGTGTCCACACAATTGTTAAGGCCACTCAGAGTCAAATATCAGGACTAAGGTTCAGTACAACTCTCACTAAACTACACTAACTAAACTATACTCACTAAACTATAATGCACAGTAGAGATTCATAACATGCAGAATTTATATGCTAATTCTATACAACTAAAATGTGAAAATGTGCTAAACCTTGTAATGCCTGTTTTTTTTTAAAAAAAATAATACAATGCTCATTTCCTAATTTATTATCTGAAAGATGAAATACTGTAGGGTATATGCTGTCTTTTATTGCTGAAAGTTTTATTCTCCTCTCTCTTATCATTCCCTATACCCAATCAAAGGCAGCTTCAAATATGCTGACGTACATATCAACAAGTTCATGGAAACCATCTTTTCCCACAGCAAACCTACTTTTCTTCCCTAACGTTTATTTTTCAACAATATTACTCCTCAACATGTAAGTGCTAATGACCTTTCTAGGAATATGGGTCCATATTAGGCCTAAACAGACAATGGATTTAAATTGAGTTTGGATTTTTAGCATGAGTGATAAGCCCAAAGTATGTAAAAGGATAAGATCATGAGAAAAATAAGTTACTTGTGTGATAGCTGTAGTGACCCTTAAAATACCAGTTTTAAGATTTGAGTGGCTGTAATAGAAATAAAAGAAAACATCGTTAATTGGGCACCAGGTGCAGTAAATAATTGGTTAGAAATGCTTTGTCCGGTAGTTAGGAAAAAAAAAAAGATAAAATAAGATAAGAAGGCAACCTTCTTGAACCGTGAGTGAATCTTGATCAGCCATTAATCTTGTCTCAACAGAGCTGGGGACAGAGTTCAGCCCTAAAATTCCCTCATCTAGCTTTAGCGAAGGTCTGATAATTGACAGTGACATCACCCGTTTGTCAGTGTATAAAAAAATACACAGGTTTTCTAGGTTCTTTGTCAGTGCTTTTCCTTACCCCTCTGGAAAATGCCATGATGGCAAGATGCCTCCAGGGCCTGATCTTGTTGTGAATATTTTGTCCACTACTTAAAACTAAATTGCTGTTAGGTGTAGAATATAGGATGGCAGGGTCACACCAGATGGCTATAGGAGAGTGTTAGAAGGTAGATGCATTAGCCCTGGATTAAGCAAATCCCTTTTCCCTGAGTAAGAAAATGGGCAGTTGCAGAACAATCAGGAAGTTGCTGGAACCAATTATGGCAGGCAAGCTAATTAGGCTAACTATTTAATTAGGACACCTGGAACCAATTAAGAAGCTGCTAGAATCAATTGGGACTGGCAGGCTAATCAGGGCACCTGGTTTAAAAAGGATCTCACTTTAGTTAGTGAGGTGCCTGCAAGGAGCTGGGAGCAAGAGGCACACAAAAAGCTGAGAGTGAGAAGGCATACAGCTGGAGGACTGAGGAGTACAAGTGTCATCAGGAGGAAGGTCCTGCGGTGAGGACAAAGGTGGTGTTGGGACGAGGCCATGGGGAAGTAGCCCAGGGAGTTGTAGCTGTCATGCAGCTGTTACAGGAAGCACTGTAGACAGCTGTGATCCACAGGGCCCTGGGCTGGAACCCGGCGTAGAGGGTGGGCCCGGGTTTCCCCCATCCCCCCAACTCCCTATTTTGATAAAAGAGGAGTTGACCTGGACTGGGGGGTCCCACTAGAGGGCCTGTCCTGTCCCGCAACCCAGTAGGTGGGTCAGCAGAGACGGCAGGGATTGTTCTCCTCCTTTTACCCATGGTGGCCATGATGCGGTTAGCTGAGTGAACGGCAGGTTTGAGCCACTGGCAAAAATGGCCAAACTGAGGTCTTCCGTGAATCTCTGAGGCAAGCAAATCCACCAAGAAGCATAGAACCCATCAAGGCAGAGGAGGAACTTTGCCACAAGGAGTACATGCTTTTGTTGATGGATTCCGTGCGTTGTACTGGTGTGAAGGTTGACATTTTTTCATTTATCATCAACCTGAGGTCGGAACAGAAGGAACATAGCAGCTCAAGATGTCACCGTACCTGATCCAGAGACTGGCCCCTTATCAACCAGTTGTCAAGGTATGGGTATATTTGGACTCCCTGATGTCTCAGGTAAGTGGCCAGTGGTGCTTTGCACTTTGTGAATACCCTTGGGCTGATGAGAGATCAAAGGGCATCGTCATGACCTGGAAATGGCACAGGCCCAATATGAAGTGGAGGAAGCGTTGGTGCCCCAAGAAGATGGAAATATGGATGTATGCACCCTTTAAATCGAGGGTGGCTTACCAGTCTCCCCGATCCAGGGCGGGGATGATGCAGACCAGGGAGACCATGTGAAACTTCAACTTTTTGAGAGACTTGTTGAGGCGACGCAGGTCTAGGATGGATCTGAGACCCACTTTTGCCTTCAGAATTACAAGTAGCGGGAGTAGAATCCTTTGCCTTCCATGTTCTGAGGAACCTTTTCCACTGCCCCCAGGTGCAGGAGGTTTTCGACACCCTGAACGAGGAGAGAAGGGTCCCTGAAGAGGGACAGGGAAGAGGGGTGAGAGGGATGGTCAGATATAAACTGCAGGGTTTAGCCCAAAGAAACTCTAACACCCAGTTGCCCAAGGTGACATAGGACCAGACCAACTGCAAGCTGGCAGAAGTGGCTGAGGAAAGGGAGGGTTGGATCCAGTACATTGGCTGAGAGAGGATGTTCGGCATCTAGGTGATCTATGGCCAGACAATCGTCGGTACTGGTAGTTGGTGGGGATCTCTACGGAGATCTAGGTCTTCTGGCCAGTGAGCTAGGCTGCAGTGTTCTGAGGTCACAGTCACAAGGACTTGCGCCTGCAATCCAGTGACCTGGGGTGTTTCGTCAGTCTATGCTGCAGCACCCCAGTGGCTTTCCCCTTTGGTGCAGGAGTGGAGCCGTATTGGTTACCTGGCATGGCATCTGTGGAGCCAGTCAGCCTTGCTTCTTAGCCTCTGGAACCACTTCAGACACTGAAGGCCCCATCACTAGTTGGGAACCCTACCACAGCCCTGGTGGGGCTGGTGGGTCCAACTTCTGTGGTACCCCCATGAAGCCCTGTATCGAGCGCATGGCCTGATGCAGATCCTTTGCACGGGGCCACTATCTCTTTCAGTGCTGAGGTGCTTCTTTTCTTCAGCTTTTTCTTCGGCACAGGCAAAACAGAAAAGGGCTGGACTTGGCCGGCACCAGCAGTGCACTGCGTGTCGAGGTCGAAGTGCTGGGTGTGGGTGCCACAGTGGAAGGTTCCGACACTGGATGAACAGCAGCCTCCCCCAGTGATGCCCTCAAGCAGATATCCCGCTCTTTCTGGGTTCATGGGCAAAAGTTCTTAAAGATACGACACCTGTCTTTGTGATGGCCTTCTAGACACTTAAGACAGATATCATGAGGATTGCTGATCGGAATCAGCCCTGCTGCAGGATGCACACAGCTTGAAGCTTGAGGAGCGGGGCATGCCTTGCTTGGGGCTAAGTCCCAACTGGGACTCTATCGACTAACACTAGCAACTAGTGCTGGGGTTGTTTGATCAGACTGTCTGGGGAATGGACATCCTCTGGATCCTGGCTGGAGGATGTGAGTGTACTCTTGCACCAAGGCCCCATCCCTTTCTTCTCCCCATGCCCAGGATGCATGTTGGATCATGCATGGGCAGGGACTGGGGAAAGTTGAGGGGAGCTCCACTTCCCCTGGCTGCCCTTTGGCCAATTTGAGGGAGAAAGAACTAGCTGGCTCCCGGAGACCCCTCTCTCCATGTGTTTAAGCACTCCTAGACATACAGCAGTCTTTCTTGGTGCTGAAATCTTCCCCATGTTTCCTCTCCTAGAGGTGGGGGTAGTTGTCAGAGCTGGGTTTCCAGGCTTACTGTGGACCTAACTCAAGGGCTAGTCCTCGTGTAATGCTGAGCAAGGACTCAGGGGGGACTGGCAGACCCTGTTAATCTGTTGGGAGAGAGAAAATCTTAAATCGTTGTAGACTGTCCATACCCTCATAGGGGAAGGTAGTCAGATTCAGCATTTGTGCTGAATTATGAATTGATTGTTGGGAGTTTGGTTAAGTGAGCCAACTCTCATCCCATCATTGTATGGCATAAAATCATTTATCCTTTCACTGGATCCAATTTTGCCTGTTAGTTATTGGAGGGAATCAGGAATAATAATAAAGTTGATAAAGTTGTGATCTGACACTTTCAAATCAATTCACATGCCTATGTCTTCATCCTCCTGCACATTCTTATAAAAAAATAAAAACAGGGACAGACTCATCAATAACATCCTCAATAATTCCTTAAAATAGTTTAATGAAGAGCTAGCATATTCACACCACTGACTAGACAAAGCCTCAGAGGAGTTCGAGCCGTGAGGAAGGTCATGGGGGTGAAATGGGATAATGAGATTAAACACTTTTCATATCATAGTTGTCCAAACGTATTTGACAAATACATGTTATCATAATGCAATTACTCCTCAATAGTCCTAGATCCCAAGTGAACTGTTAAGGATGAACTTGCCTGATGAACTATATTGAATCTTTGCGAGGGGTACACGAATATTCATTTAAATTCATAAACATGTGAATTCATGTTACCTGATTATTCTTGGGTATACTACAGTACGTATTCCAAATACAAAAACTGAAAGACCAACGGTGACTCTACAGATGCACTCTCAATTAAGACTATGCACGAAGAGGAAACTTCCCACAAAACAACAGAAGAAGGGTTACAAGGGAACAAAAGCAATAAAATTGCTCCACAAGTATTTAAAGTAGAGGGTTCTGCTGAACTAACTGAAAACAATATACAATCTGAATATAGAGAGGAAAACTACAGCCTAGTGTGGTTCACAGCAGTAATAAATGGAAAAGTTATTGCTTGCTGAAATCTGGATTCAATGGGGAATAATAAGATTAAAATTCTTCACACTGAAGTCAGAAACATAAGGTTTTTCAAGGTAATGACTGTGTGTGGGGGTCATGGAAAATATTTTTTCAAATAAAATCTTCATCTTTCACTGAGAATAATGTTTGTAGATTTGGGGAATAACTGCTGGAATCCGTAGTACTGTGGGAGCCATTAAGAATATCAATATTCTCTACTGCAAGTGCCTGCAATATCCACAATATAACTTTATATTTCGTATATGAGAAATTATTGTACCAGGCTCTGCCAAGCAGCAAATGTGCATACAGTATGAAGTATACACAATAAAAATTGAATAAATAATAGAGAGCTTGTGCCCACTGTATTTTTGGAAGTCTGGGGTAGGATAGCAACACATCTTGGCTTTTATACTGTGCCCATTGGTGTGGTACTGGAGTGTCTTCTTATTACACACCAAAAATGTGGTCAAAATACCACTATTTTGTAACTGAGTTAGGTAAAAGGATGGCATTGTATCCATAATTAAATGAAAAAAAAGGCTCTTTATTTATTGGGGGTCGAGTGTTCTTAAATACTGTTTTATCCTGTGCAACTCAAACCTGGATGCCAAATTTAACATTTGAAACTTAGAATTCTTCTATAGTTCTTCTTGCTAACTAAAAAGTTAGTCTGAGAGGTGACAGACGCATGTTTCTGGATTTTGATTATGCCAAATATTTCTCTGGATGAAAAGTATCCTACTGAAAGCATGAAAATTAGCTGACTTTTCAGAATATGAGGAAATTCTTAAGAACTTTTGCTTCCCTGAATTTTGATTTGCAGTTTTAGATTTGAAATTTTGTAATTTGCAGTATTAAAATTACCAATTTTATTTGTAAAGGACTTCTAAACTTTGCATGAGAATAAAATCCAACATGTTCTCCAGGAAACAGGCCTTTTTGTCCAATAAATGTGGTAACTGCATGTGCACTGACCTAATTTGCATGCATGAATACTCATTCATGCTGGTAAGATACAAGTTTTATGTGTGGAAACAGTTGAAAGTCCAATTATTAGGCACATTTAGGCACACTTCTCATGGAGGAAAATGTCATGAATGATAATCTTTAAAATAAATGACATATGTGTATTACTGATGGAAAGCTTATGGAGACCTTACTAATGTGAGTGCACTATTGAAGTGAAACAAGCCTAATCAAATGAGAAAGTGTCAGGAGCTCAGCAACCTGGTCCTGAACAAGTAGCCACAGTATTTCTCTTTGATAAAACTGTCAAAAATATAGTCTCTCATATGAGAAGTCACCTAAAAGTGGAGCACCCACAAGAACATTCATTGGAGAAGAAGAGAAAGTTACTCACTTGTGCAGTAACTGATATTCTTCGAGATGGTTGTCCCTGAGGGTGCTCCACTTTTAGGTGTTTGAGCGCCCCTGCACTTCTAGTTGGAGATTTAAGGTAGCAGTGCAGCTAGCTTATGTTGCTCTGAGTGGGCATCACGCATGTGCAACCAACCATCCCCCAGTTCCTTCTCTGCCACCGAGTATTGAAGAGAAACTCCGAAGCAGAGTGTGGGGAGGGGAGGGTAGTGAAGCACCAAAAGGGACAACCATCTTTTTTCCAAGGAATGTCCCTGTAGGTGTTCCACTTTTAGGTGACTATGAAGCAGTACCCTTCAGTGGAAGGAGCGGCTTCGGAGATGTTTGCTGAGCGGTGGATAATACCAATTTGCCGAAATGAGCATCAGCAGCTGATTATGCCACAGAGAAGCAATGTCTGGTGAAGGTGTGGGCTGATGCTTTACATATATCAATGATGAGTGTATCTTTAAGAAAAGCTATTGATGTGATATAAACCTGGTGAAGTGTGCGCAAAGACTAGAAGGGGGTTCTAGGTTGTGTTCAAGATAGCATAATTGGCACTCTGATATCCATTTTGAAAGTCTTTGTTTGGAAATGGTTAGTCCTTGAGATTGTTCCGTTGTGGAAACGAACAGTCTGGTGGATTTACTGAATGTCTTTATTCTATCCATATAGAACGAAAGTGCTCTACAAACGTCCAACGTGTAAAGAGATGCTTCCCTGCTGTCAGCATGTGGCTTCAGGAAGAATACAGGTAAGTAGATGGGCTGGTTCAGATGGAAAGATGAGGCCACTTTAGGTGAATTTCAGATGTGGGTGAAGGATTACTTTGTCCTTGAGGAATATGGTATAAGGTGAAGTTACCATCAGGGCACCAAGCTCTCCAACCCGTCATATCGATGTAATTGTGACTAGGAAGGTGACTTTCATGGACAAGAGTAATAGTGAGCAGGTAGCCAGAGGCTCAAAAGGTTTCCCCATGAGGGTACGGACAACTAAGTTAAGGTCCCACATAGAGGTAGGATCTCTGACCATAGGATAAGTATTCTGTATATGCTTGAGGAAGGGTTTAGTGAAAGGATATGTAAATATAGTGAGGCCATCTTCTTTGGAATGGAAAACTGATTGCAGATAAGTGTACCTGGAGTGAACTGATAGAAAGACCTGATTTTTTTAGGGTCAGCATATATTCAAATATTGCAGTTAATGGAGCCATTTGAAGGGAGAGTTGTTTGTCTCCGCACCATGTGGAGAAACGACACACTTTTGAGTATATGTTTTTTGTGTGGTTAATTGTCTGCTGTTCATCAAAATATCCTGGATCTCTGTGGAACAGCCTGCCTCCAGAGGTGTAAGCCACAGATTAGCCATGCCTTCAGATGGAGGATCGGGATGTTGGGGTGACGGAGACTACCTGAGTCCTGTATGAGTAGGTGAGGTATGAGTGGGAGGGGCCACGGTGGTGTTGTGATCATCTGGTTGAGGTAGGGAAACCAGGTTTGTCTGGGCCACGTTGGTGCAATCAGAATTACTCAGAATCTGTCCTGTTTTATCTTGTAGAGAACATGAGATATAAGAGGAATTGGAGGGGAAGCGCACATTAGATGCGCTTCCCATTTCATGAGGAAGGTGTCCCTGAAGGAGTTTTCCCCGAGTACTGCCCGGGAGCAGTATTGAAGGCACTTGATATTGTGGGGTTTTGCAAAAAGGTCTATTGTGGGGAAGCCCCAGCGTTGGAAAATAGTGGTGAGGATTCCCAGGTCCATTTCCCATTCATGTGTCTGGGAAAAGTTTCTGCTTAGCATGTCCACTGCACTGTTTTGGCTTCCCAGTAGGTAGGCTGCTTTGAGGTCTATATTGTGGGACCCAAAGGTGAACCTCCTCTGTGCAGAGTGGGTGAAATCGAGCCCCACCTTGGCAATTGATATAAAATATGGAGGTCAAATTGTCTGTAAAGGTCTGCACTGTCTTGTTGCAAATGAGGGGCAGAAAATGGTGGCATGCATTGCAGACTGTCCGGAGCTCCAATAGATTTATGTGGAGCATGGACTCCATGGAGGACCATTTGCCTGGATGGTCTGTTCAGATAGGTATGCCCACCAGCCCAGGAGAGATACATCCGTGATTATCATTACTGATGGGGTGTGTCATTGGAATGGTTTGTCTACCAGGATAACAAGTTCTTTATGGTGGTGGGCATGGTCAGTCGCTTGTGAATGGAATGTCTGAGGAATTTATACTGTACGGAGCTGTCAGGGTTCCTTCCCCACTCTGAACTCTAGGGTACAGATGTGAAGACCTGCATGAAAGACCCCCTAAGCTTATTTCTACCAGCTTAGGTTAAAACTTCCCCAAGACACAAAGTCTTTGCCCTTGGATTAGATACAACACTGCCACCACCAAGTATTTTAGACAAAGAACAGGATAAGGATCACTTGGAGTTCCTATTTCCCCAAAATATCCCCCCAAGCCTTTACACCCCCTTTCCTGGGGAGGCTTGAGAACAAACAAGATGAACACAACCCCCTTGGATTTTTAAGATCCAAAAAACCCAATCAGATTCTTAAAAATCAGAACTTTATTAGAAGAGCAAAAAAAGACAAGAGAACAACTCTGTGAGATCAGAATAGAAGATAATCTTACAGGCAGTCAGATTCAAAACATAGAGAATCCCTCTAGGCAAAACCTTAAGTTACAAAAAAAAAATAAAAACAGGAATACAGATTTCCTCCAGCACAGCGAATTTACAAGCCAAACAAAGAAAACCTAACACATTTTCTAGCTAGATTACTTACTAACTTTACAGGAGTTGGAGGGCTTGCATCCGTGATCTGTTCCCAGCAAAGGTATCACACAGATAGGCAAAAGCCTTTTTTCTCCCCTCCAGATTTGAAAGTATCTTGTCCCCTCATTGGTCATTTTGGGTCAGCCCCTTTTGCTGGCATGTAATACATCTTGTCTGAATGTTTACAAGAAGGTGGGGCTGTGGCTGGTGTCTGCCAGACCATTTTTGCTGGGTCCATAATGGCAGAATTAATTGGCAATGCAATCTTGGTCATAGAAGAGGCATGGAGAATGCCAGTGAGCTTATGCTGCGTTTCTGGCAGCTCTTCTAAGCATATGTCTAGAGAATCAGCCACATGCTTGACGAGATCTTGGAAAGATTTAAAGTCATCCCCCGATATGGGGGGAGGCATAATTGTGTCCTCCGGGGATGATGAAGAAATATGGATAGGAGGTAGGATGTCACCCTCTGTTAAGTCCTCATTGCCCTCTTGCTCCTCCCTGGTGACTTCAGGGGAAGCTGGGGTAACCAGTGAAGTAGATCTAGCTGATTTTGGAGACAGGAACACCGCAGAAAACAGGAAGGGGTAATTTTGGGCAAAAAGGCGAGGAAAAAGTATTCCGAGGAAGATTATTCTGAGGCACTGCTGTTGTTCCAACCAAAGCCAACGGCAGCAAAGAAGGAACTGGGGGATGGTTGGCTGCACGCACACGATACCCACTCAGAGCAGCCCGAGCTGGCTGCAGTGCATACGTGGCTAACCAAGGCACTGCTACCTTAAATCTCCGACTAGAAGTGCAGGAGCTCTCAAACACCTAAAAGTGGAGCACCCACAGGGGCATTCCTTGAAGAAGAATATTTAGATCTTTTTCCATTCAAAACTTTGCCACATGAAAGTCAACAATTTTGAATGTTGAAGAGGAGTTGCCAATGTTCAAATGTGTATTTTTTCATAAAAAAGTAACCTTGAGGCCTATACTGGTGGGCTTACCTTTAATGAAGTACTTCACTTTTACAGCCTCATTAAGTGCCAGTTAAAATGGAATCCTCTTTCCCATCAAAAACTTCAGAGATTTTTTTCCCCAGAAGCATTTGCTAAAAATGTGTCCTTTTTTTCACCTCAAAAATGACAAAATTAGAGGCTTTTTTTTTAACCTGTTCTACTTGGTTAGGAATTGAAGAATGTGTTCAAATAACTTGAGGTGCAATTGACTAGATTGTAATCACAAGGGTGCTGCATTTTCCTGTCACAGCTTAGGCACCATCCTAATACAACTATACCAATCCAACCCAGCTGCAAGAATTGATTGTTGGAAAGCTTCATTCTTTTATTCCTCCTGTCAGTGGACAGCTTTAAAGGAAATCCTCATGTATGTTAAACTAGGCAGAAGAAGTCATCTACAGTTTCATCTAATTGTATTGAGAAATGATGGCTCTTCTGAATCTTGCCAATAGGTCAAGGAGACAAAAGAAAACATTAGGCATTTAGCTTCAGCAAAATGACAAATAATAAAAATGCTTTATTCCTTGGGATCCTGGGAAAACACCAAATTCTACAGAAACAAAATCAGAGTTCACAGGACCGTGGCGAAGCTGAAGCAGATAGGCATTGCTGCATTGGTTTATGCTCAGTTCACATTTTCAAGGATGTCTCTAAAACTTTGATGGCTAGCAACTTTTTTTTTTTAAATGAAAGGGTAAGACTGGAAGGGAAAGCTATTGAAGATCCCTAGAAGGTCATGACCCACATCTTGGGAATCCCTGTCAAGTAACTGCTCTGTAACCAGTGCTCTAATGATGGAATTCTGCATTGCTATGTTGGAGATCCAGATTTGATTTCTGAACTTTTCATGATATCCTGTGGCACCACTGAAGTTAATGGAAAAACTTCCAGTAACTTCAAAGGAATCAGAATGCATCCCTGGATTCTTGCTGTCTGTACTATCATGAAAAGAAAAGGAGTACTTGTGGCACCTTAGAGACTAACAAATTTATTAGAGCATAAGCTTTCGTGAGCTACAGCTCACTTCATCGGATGCATTTGGTGGAAAAAACAGAGGAGAGATTTATATACACACACGGAGAACATGAAACAATGGGTTTATCATACACACTGTAAGGAGAGTGATCACTTAAGATAAGCCATCACCAGCAGCGGGGGGGGGGGGAAGGAGGAAAACCTTTCATGGTGACAAGCAAGGTAGGCTAATTCCAGCAGTTAACAAGAATATCAGAGGAACAGTAGGGGGTGGGGTGGGAGGGAGAAATACCATGGGGAAATAGTTTTACTTTGTGTAATGACTCATCCATTCCCAGTCTCTATTCAAGCCTAAATTAATTGTATCCAGTTTGCAAATTAATTTCAATTCAGCAGTCTCTCGTTGGAGTCTGTTTTTGAAGCTTTTTTGTTTAAGGATAGCCACTCTTAGGTCTGTAATTGAGTGACCAGAGAGATTGAAGTGTTCTCCAACTGGTTTTTGAATGTTATAATTCTTGACGTCTGATATGTGTCCATTCATTCTTTTACGTAGAGACTGTCCAGTTTGGCCAATGTACATGGCAGAGGGGCATTGCTGGCACATGATGGCATATATCACATTGGTAGATGCGCAGGTGAACGAGCCTCTGATAGTGTGGCTGATGTGATTAGGCCCTATGATGGTATCCCCTGAATAGATATGTGGACAGAGTTGGCAACGGGCTTTGTTGCAAGGATAGGGTCCTGGGTTAGTGGTTCTGTTGTGTGGTGTGTGGTTGCTGGTGAGTATTTGCTTCAGATTGGGGGGCTGTCTGTAAGCAAGCACTGGCCTGTCTCCCAAGATCTGTGAGAGTGATGTAGGTCGGAATATGAACAAGAGGCTACTAGGCAGCTCTCCAACACCACTTTCTACAAGCCATTACCCTCTGATCCCACTGAGAGTTACCAAAAGAAACTACAGCATTTGCTCAAGAAACTCCCTGAAAAAGCACAAGAACAAATCCGCACAGACACACCCCTAGAACCCCGACCTGGGGTATTCTATCTGCTACCCAAGATCCATAAACCTGGAAATCCTGGACGCCCCATCATCTCAGGCATTGGCACCCTGACAGCAGGATTGTCTGGCTATGTAGACTTCCTCCTCAGGCCCTTCATTACCAGCACTCCCAGTTATCTTCGAGACACCACTGACTTCCTGAGGAAACTACAGTACATTAGTGATCTTTCTAAAAACACCATCCTAGCCACTATGGATGTAGAAGCCCTCTACACCAACATTCCACACAAAGATGGACTACAAGCCGTCAGGAACAGTATCCCCGATACTGTCACGGCTAACCTGGTGGCTGAACTTTGTCCTCACCCATAACTATTTCACATTTGGTGACAATGTATACCTTCAAATCAGCGGCACTGCGATGGGTACCCGCATGGCCCCACAGTATGCCAACATTTTTATGGCTGACTTAGAACAACACTTCCTCAGCTCTCGTCCCCTAATGCCCCTACTCTACTTGCGCTACATTGATGACATCTTCATCATCTGGACCCATGGAAAAGAAGCTCTTGAGGAATTCCACCATGATTTCAACAATTTCCATCCCACCATCAACCTCAGCCTGGACCAGTCCACACAAGAGATCCACTTCCGGGACACTACGGTGCTAATAAGCGATGGTCACATAAACACCACCCTATATCGGAAACCTACTGACCGCTATTCCTACCTACATGCCTCTAGCTTTCATCCAGATCATACCACTCGATCCATTGTCTACAGCCAAGCTCTACGATATAACCGCATTTGCTCCAACCCCTCAGATAGAGACAAACACCTACAAGATCTCTATCATGCATTCCTACAACTACAATACCCACCTGCTGAAGTGAAGAAACAGATTGACAGAGTCAGAAGAGTACCCAGAAGTCACCTACTCCAGGACAGGCCCAACAAAGAAAATAACAGAACGCCACTAGCCATCACCTTCAGCCTCCAACTAAAACCTCTCCAACGCATCATCAAGGATCTACAACCTATCCTGAAGGACAACCCATCACTCTCACAGATCTTGGGAGACAGGCCAGTGCTTGCTTACAGACAGCCCCCCAATCTGAAGCAAATACTCACCAGCAACCACACACCACACAACAGAGCCACTAACCCAGGAACCTATCCTTGCAACAAAGCCCGTTGCCAACTCTGTCCACATATCTATTCAGGGGATACCATCATAGGGCCTAATCACATCAGCCACACTATCAGAGGCTCGTTCACCTGCGCATCTACCAATGTGATATATGCCATCATGTGCCAGCAATGCCTCTGCCATGTACATTGGCCAAACTGGACAGTCTCTACGTAAAAGATTGAATGGACACAAATCAGACGTCAAGAATTATAACATTCAAAACCAGTTGGAGAACACTTCAATCTCTCTGGTCACTCGATTACAGACCTAACAGTGGCTATCCTTTAACAAAAAAGCTTCAAAAACAGACTCCAACAAGAGACTGCTGAATTGGAATTAATTTGCAAACTGGATACAATTAACTTAGGCTTGAATAGAGACTGGGAATGGATCAGTCATTACACAAAGTAAAACTATTTTCCCATGGTATTTCTCCCCCCCACCCCACCCCACCCCACCCCCACTGTTCCTCTGATATTCTTGTTAACTGCTGGAATTAGCCTACCTTGCTTGTCACCATGAAAGGTTTTCCTCTTCCCCCCCCCCCCCGCTGCTGGTGATGGCTTATCTTAAGCGATCACTCTCCTTACAGTGTGTATGATAAACCCATTGTTTCATGTTCTCTGTGTGTGTATATATAAATCTCTCCTCTGTTTTTTCCACCAAAAGCATCCGATGAAGTGAGCTGTAGCTCACGAAAGCTTATGCTCTAATAAATTTGTTAGTCTCTAAGGTGCCACAAGTACTCCTTTTCTTTTTGCGAATACAGACTAACACGGCTGCTACTCTGAAACCTGTACTATCATGCTTTGTCACTGTAGAGGTGGAAAGGAGTGCTATAAATTGCTTAACAGATGGATGATTAAGGAGTTCTATTGACATACTCCAAAAGGAGCTCCAAGTCAGTCTTCCACAATTAAAAAAAATGTTTATTTCTACTTTTAAGTTTCTATATGAGCATGCATATTTTGTATATTCAACAAGATATTTTAAGTATCTATCCCTTGCAGCCTTGTGTAACTTTTTGATCTTTTAATAAAAATAAGACTACTAACTTAGGGACGAGAGATTACTGTACATGATTATAAAACTGGATGCAGTCATTTAGCAGGGGCTTGTCTACACTATAGAGCCTTCCACAGGACAGCACAGCCCATAATGGAAATCCAGGAAAAACAGAAGTCTTTCCTGCCAGCATAGCTACACCACTTCTCTGAACTTGAGGTTCTCTTGAGACCTCTTCCATTCAATTCTTCCACTTTGTATATTTTTCAGAATGGCTGTAAAGGCTTTTTTGGGAAAAAAACATAGTATTGGTAGTTTTCACCACTTGACCTCCCATTTGCATAATTTGTTTGATTATTAAAGATTTTATCAGGCATAACTGCACCACGTTGTACTGCCATAACTGGGTTTCATTATGAAACCAAGCATTATTTTTGTAAAAACATTTTAAAGTCCTCTTTCACACTTTATTACTTCCATTACCGCTCAGAGCTCTGCAGTATTAATTTGTGCAAAAGCTCCTTTTAACTGCACATATCTTTTTTTTAAATTACTCATTTCAGTTTTTCATTGTTTAATAAGACCTTACTAACTACTAAATTCTGGGACCATAACTTTTAAAATTTTATTTCCCAGAACACCACATTTCTTAGCTGACTTTTTTTGGTGACAGTCTCTGAGCTTATCTTTTATGTTTTTCACACTTATTTTAACTTACTCCATGTTGCCTGAAAACCTGTACTCACCAAATATAGTCCTTGAAGGATGGCTGCTTTTTACTTTGGGTTTATGCAAACAGGTAACAGACATTTTCTTTGTGGCCTTTTAGGAATCTTTTCGTTTTAGATCGTTTCCCCCTTTACAACTTTGATTTGCATTTTATACTTTTAGCATTCATCTCTTAAGTTGGCACATATTGTCTGTAAAATTTTAGTCACCAGAACTAATCCTTGTAAAACTGCTGCTTTGATTTGAGCTTTAATTTTTTTAAGCTTTAGGATTAACACACCCCACTTCCCGCCCAGATACTATTTTTTTCATGGCTGACAAAAGGTCCTATTTTTTTGGAAAATTTAGTGGCATTTAACAGACCTTTGCTGTGCTCTACCAATAATTTATGTATATTTATGGCATTACTGGACCTCTGCCAAATATTTTTTATTTTTTAAAATTTAAATACCACTCTCTGGAGTTCCTTTTTCACCCAGTCCCAATATCCCTCTAATACCTAACACGTCTCTGGGGAATCCATAGGTCTGCCCTTAGATTTAACCCATTTCTCCAGCGGGTACTAACTTCCTTGTATTTAAACCCTTTAACCCTTCCAGTACCATTTCCCTTAATGCTAAGTTGTGACCTTCACATTAAGTTGTGTATACATTACTCCTCCAGACAAGTGTATCAGAGTCATAGAACCACTACGTTTGGGTTCCTTGAAGACCTCTTCCACACAGTTCCCCAAGAACTCAGTTTGACTCCAGTCTCGTTACTCAGATTCCTTCATTTGGCATACAGCAAAGTTATGCTGAGTTGATCAGACTCAAGCATAGAGCATACCACACATCCAAAGTTACACCACAAACCTCTTTCTTTTGATATATTTAAAGATTATATTGCATTTACTATACATTACATCACAAGTTTTGCTCTGTCCACACACTGTTATTGTATGACTTATTCTTTGCCTCATGTTTACATTCCTGACGTATCGTATCCATTGTTATCTTGTCCGTTGTAAATGGTTCCCTGAGTGTTTAAGCTTATTTTAGTTACCACAGACATTGTTTCCAGCCTGCCGATCCATATACCTCCCAAATCCTGTCTCCTGAAAAATGAGGCCTCACCCATGTCTAATTACTCCTGTCATGCCATGCCTACATGACCAATGTTAGCTAAGCAGACAAAAGCACTCCTTTGACAGTATATTTGTGTCTACTCTGGGCGGTATTGCCTACTAAGGATGTGATTTTTTCAAACTCCTATCCAACTCAGCTATGCTGGCAAAACTTTGTTGTGTAGACTAAGCCTAAAAAAACATTCATTCAGGACATTTCCTATGTAAAGTCCATGAAAATACATTAGAAGATACAAAAGGCCTGCCATTAGTTTTTGCTGCACACAGTTTTGAGCCATGTAGAGATTAAAACATACATTTTTGTATCTAGTTATTAAACTGTCACATTTATTAAGAGCATTTCAAGAAAAAAATATGGACCAAGAGATACCAAGCAGTAACGTATTCAGTCATAAATGTGCTTGTTAATCATAAAGCATGAAAGATATTTGAACTAACTGGATGTGTTGATTATCAGCTCCATTGCCTTTAGCTGAAAAGAACTGTCAAATGTCATCAAGTGTGAGCCTCTTTTCTACTGCATCTTGGTTTTGCAACAACTGTTACCTCTAATAACTATTCTATGCTGCTTGCAAGATTCATGAAACTGAGACTGATTAAACGGTCAATGATGACATCAGCACATTGTCAGAAAGAGTCTGAAAATAATCTGTCAGTAGCTGATTCCTGAAGAAATAAAACAACAAATGTTTAATCTTTTTTAATATCCAAGTGTATTGTGATGTTGTTTCTGAAGATATCTCAAAGGCCAACAGAGAATATTCAGTGTGGAACTGTCTCTTCATTTTTCATTTATTTGTGAATGTATAAATGTAGAATGTAAAAACTATTCTCTATCAAACTGGTTTTAAAGTAATTTGCTAGTTATTCAGATATCTCTATATTTTAGCTCTATTGAGTTGAAATTTCATGCATGTTTCTGCTTCTGTCTTTTGTGGACTAGGCTTTTAAAAGTGATTTCTAGGTTTGAAGTGATAATATTAAATACACATAAATGTGTACAAATACAATATTATGGTGATACTTTTATATTTTAATTATATTAAAGATATATTAATATTAATACTTAGCCAATTATCATAGTTAAGATCAGCATGATACAGAGTCCAAAAATAAAAAGATCATAGTTTAATTGTTAGGCCAGCTAGTTGAGTAGCATATTTATTGGATTCAAAGAAACTAATAAATAGTAACCAGCTAGCAAAAATGCTGCATATGTTTCTGGGTATCAAGGTTTATAAGTTTCATCATAAGGAGAATAGCCCATATTTTGTTAAATAAGCAGAAATCCTAGTGCCATTTAAATTAATAGGAGTTTTGCTATTGACTTCAATGGGACCAAGGTTTTATTCAGAGTACATGAGAGAAGAGCTTAATATGCAGTTACAGGGCCACCCCCTGCCCTGAGAGAAAACATTCCTAATATCTGCATGATTTGGGAGTTGCAACTAAGAGGCCACATTTTTGAGCGTTACATTTATTTAATATTGGAGGGTCTACTAGCTGCCAGATAACACTGCATTGTAGGTTATTTAAATAAAAGTTGTGGACTTGGCCTTTCATCCAGTTGCCAAGGTGCTTATGCTATCTCTATATCTTCCAAAGTGGTATCAGCAATATTTATTTGCTAACATGAGAGCCAAGAGAGCTATTTCAGATTATGCCTAGCATATACTAAGTTGCTATACAACATCTCATGCTACTGGTACAGAAAACTGCTCATTTCACCTCAATGTATATTGCTATATTTGTTTTAATAAAAACAAATTTCCTCTGCTAATCTCTAGTACATGCAGTGCTGTTGTAGCTGTGTTGGTCCCAGGATATTAGAGACACAAGGTGGCTGAGGTAACAGAGTATGTTGTAGGTGGATTAATTTAAGTTGCTACACATATGATGACAAAAGTATTCATACAATCCTAAAGCAAAACACACAGTTTGCCTTCTTATATTTTGAAATCAGTCACGAATGACTAATTTATATCTTTATGCTTTTAAAATGGCCTGAACGGTGTTAAGTGCTGTGAAAAATAAATAATCATAGTGAATGCTTGTATTTTAGAAAAAAAGATTACTATAGTGTAATTATTAAATTACAACAGAAGATCAACTGGATACCTTGCTGGAAGCTGCAAATGTTTGACTGAATTAAAAACCAACTACTGTTTGTTTGTTTTTTATTTAACTTGTTTTTGGTAGAACAGAGAATATAATCTAAAGTGTTTATGATTGAGATTTCAGAAATGATTTTACAATTAACCTGGTTGTTTTCTATGGGATTTAAGAAATGAGATTTTATTAAACTCCTCCCAGTGTAGCTACTATAGAATGTGGAATACATGTCCAAAGGGCCATTACCCTGATTTTGCAACAATGAAATCGATGGAAGATTTGTCTTTCACTTCAACAAGGGCAGGACCAGACCCCTTAGAAGTGCCCCTTTCCAACAGCTAAGGAACAAGACTACAGCCAACTTAAAAGTCAACAACATAACCATCCAGAGACTGTTAAAACGTCAAAGAGAACCACACACATCACCTATTGATTCTTTTGGTAAGACAAGATTTGACAAATGTTAAGACCAAAATACATTCACAGAGTCATAAATTTTAAGGCCAGAAGGGATCATTATGATCTTCTAGTCTGACCTTCTGTATAACATACACATAGAAGTTTATCAAGTAATAGCTCCAAGAAATCCATAACTTCTGGCTGAGCTAGAGCATTTTTTTTAGGAAGACATCCAATCTTAATATTTCCATTAATTTAAAAAAACCATACACCTCCTCCACGTCACCTGTGGTGTTTGTAACCCAATCGTTACTCCACTGCCTTTGGGTATGACAATTTGCAAATGAAATAGATTAGAAACTCACTAAACTCCAAACTGACTAATCTGTTGTATTGTCCAAATTGAGAAAAATTACACTACCTAGTGAAAAAGAAATTAGATTTAATCCCCCCCCACCTATGTTAATAGACGTTATCTGTATTGTGTCATAATCTCTCTAATCTGGGACCACCAACACTCAAAGATATTAATAAATATTATATTATATACAAGACATAATAGACACAGTACCTGTTGGGGAATTAACGGGCACCCACCTTATAAAATGGACCATGACATGGAACCTGGGAGGCAAAAGGGTTCTGGACTGAAACCAAAACCCAACACATGCAGTGGGCCCCTTAGAGTTAACCTATCCCTGCTCAACACATCTGAGAGAGAGTCTGAAGAGGAGGACACTATCATGTTGTATCCTAGAATGGAAACCAGATTCCTGCCTTGATCGGCTGAACCCAGTGAGAGCTCCACTTCTTCAGCCCTAAACCCATGGTGGAAGCATTTGGACCATGGCTAGCACATCCATAAGACCAATAAGACCAGCCTGAGATGATGGGTCTGCCCCTCCAGCATTCCTAGGCCACTTTGAAGAAAAACAGGCCTGTGATGACACACCTAGTTGTTTGACAGTAAGGACATACAAGTGAAAGGTATCCCTCCAGTATTAGAAGAGGAGATGCAGGAGCCTATGTCAGTAGCTGAGGGACCCTCAAAGGAACCCACACCATCCCTAGTCCAAGATGAAGTCCTCCCTGCCCCTGAAATGCCCACTCTCAACAGCAGAGAAGTTGTGATAAGTCATGTGCTTCAATGCCCCGCAACTTTATGGTCTTGATTCAAAACCCACTGAAGTCAATGGAAATACTCCAACTGACTTTAATACATTTGTATCAGACCCTGTATTTTCTTTTCAGCAGATGCAATTGGGGCTGTAGAGAAATATAAATTGTTTACTCCTTTTCTTTTGCAAATGGACTAAAATACAGACTGACAAGTATAAGACTTGTTGCTCAAATTTCTCTAAGGCAGAAATGTTATTGAAAAATCTGTCCCCTGTACTGCTTCTTTGAAGCCTTGTTCCATTGTGTATTTCCATTACTTTATCTGCTTCAAAAAAAAAGAAAAGAACACAGAGTAATTCTATTTTCTTTGTCTTCGCTGAAGCTCAGAGTTTCTCCTTTTCGCCAGTTCAGCATGCATTTTGTTAAAACTGTATGCTGCTTTTCCCCCTTGCCTTTGAAGTATAACAACTTTTAGAAATAAAGTAACTGAATGAAACAGAATGAGTGACCGATCTCTGGGATATCCTTTAAAATACAATCCTCTTAAATTGTGCATGTAGAAATACTACAGGGGTTGATCAACTTCTTCAAACGTTGACATTAAAAGAAAATTTAGAAAAATCCTGATTCCTGTGAGACGTGGCAAACTGGATTATAAACCTGCTTAAAACTTTCATCACTTCCTAAATTTAGATAAGGAGATAATTCTGCTGAAAAGGCAAAACTGTACACAAATATTTTAATGACTTAGCCCTCTGAAAGCTGGGTTTACATTTATCTTTGTTTACAGACTTCAAGCTACCCCTGTTATGAGCAGAGTATCACAAAGTCTCAAGAACATTATTGGGATTATTAATTGGGATGTTATTAACAGAATAAACAAGGCAGGGACTTTTTGACAAGATTTATTATTCACTGTACATTAATGAAGAATTGTTTCTCTCTCTATTTTTTTTTCCCTATCAGAAAAATACGTAAATACTAGCAAAACCCAATGCAAATCTGTTTTTCAGAGCCACTCAACTTTAGGAGATAGTTATGTGTTACAGCTGAATTCTTTTCATTTAGCAGTCAGCCAATTATAAAGGTGCTGCCATGCTAATGAGGCAGAACTTATAATTGCATATAACTGAGCAACTGTTGATGCTTGCCTGCAAGGTGGCTTTAGCACTTGATCGAGCAGTATCAGCAGGAACAACAGTTAAAATGGATACCACAGCTAATTTCATGGATCTAGGTGCCTACAGGGAAGAAACTGGTATTTTTTGCATGCAGGCTTTAATGTTTAGTTTAGTGGATTTATGGCAAGATAGGGTAATCTGTGGCTGGATGTAAAATTTACATATTATGAAAAAGAACAAAATTAATATTGTGTTCCAAGAAACACACAAATAGCACCACAGATGACTAGTTATATGAAATCATTTACAACCAAACCACAGAATATTTATCCAATAATTCTATTCATGTACATGTCCATAACATACATTATCACAGGAGGGGAAGCAGTGGAGGGGCAAAAGTACATTATCTGAGATTAGTTTTTCTTAGCAAAAGTAACTAAGTGGCATCCAAGGTTCACAGGAAGGTTAAATCTTTCAATGTACCATTGGATAAACACTGGTCATAAAAGTAGCATCTAAAGTGCATCAAAAATGTCATCCACCCACCTCAGTGGATGCAGAACTTGATGCGGCCAGTGGCAAAGGAGGACAGTGAGGGAGACATTCTCTGATGGACACCAGGTAGCTCCTCTCCACCTTGGAGTCTCTGGAACCCATTGGCCATTTGGGAGGGAGAGCTGTTGATTGGCCAGCATTCTGCAACTCCCAGGATTTAACCTGGAGCATGGGTTGTGTGGAGCCTCTTTCAACTCCACGCCGGCGGTGACCAGACTACTCACTATTCCAGTAGCAGTCATGAGGCAGAGGAGGACAGCTAAGAATTCTGGAGCTCCTCTCCCTGGAGTAAAGTGGCCTCCCCAGCAGGGGGCTCTCTGCACTACCACAGGGGTTGGATCCCTGTCCCACAGCAAGGGGGATCTGCCCACTACCAGAGCAGGATTGCCTTCAGGAAGGAATTCCAAGTCGGCTTCCCCACATCTTGCCCTTTCTGCTGAAGGGGAGTGGGAAGGCTAGCAGTGTGGTTGAAAGGATAAAATGAATGGTTCCCAGAGGTAAAAAAAGACCTGAGATTTTGGTGATGGGTCTTGAGCTCATGAGATAGTGAGACATATGCTGGCCCTTGTGAGCCAAGGTCCCCACCTTTCTGCACCCTCTGTCCTCCTTAAGGGGGCGGGAGGTGCAGGGAGCAGTAGGACTCAATAGAGTGAGCTGAGTCCTGAGGTGTAGGTTGAGGAGGGCGTACCACAAATTAGAGGTTATATAGTCGGAGACCTATAACCCCTGCACTGGAACCACTCCTGGCATCGGAGAATATGGGTGATGAGTGGGTAGAGCACCTCATCTGTGTTTAAGTTTAATAAAAGTTGCAGCCTGCTGGTTAAAAATCCATCCATGTGTGTGTCCTCATTTTGCCTCTATATCCAGATAAATGTGACATGAACCAAAACACAACAAACACACCCAGATTTCAAAAGCGTCTATAGTTCGATGACATGAAAAGAATTATATGAGTTAAATATACCTTGTTATCCTTATTAATTAAAATACATTTCCAAAGCAAAGTAACTTAGATTAAGTATAGCTTTAAAACAGGAGTTTTAAATCAAGATGCATCTCCCACTCTGTCCCGCCTCAAGGTATATTTAATGACAAGTAGTACCAATTCCCATTTCCATTTTCAAAAGCTACCAGGAAAAAAAAAAGGTTAACTGGATTTGCTAATTCATAAAGCAAATACATTATTCCATATGTTCCACAGACTGATATTTGACTAATACTTTTTTTTCTGTAGGGCTCCTAGGGGAAAACAAAACAAAACAAAAAACCCTCATATCACTCTTTTTTTAAGAATAGCCAAAAATTGAAAGATTGGCAATTATGTTTTATGTGTAATAGTCCTGCATGTAATTTGCTCAGGAAGGAAATACAAATGTGTAGAAGTGCTAATGTCAAGAATCTGAGCCCTGGTCTATACTATAAATTGATATTGGTATAACTTTGTTGCTCATGGGTGTGGATTCTCCTTGAGCAATGCAGTTATGCCAGCCGAACTCCTGGTGCTATGGAGACAGGAGGGACACAGCTACTGCCTCTCAGGGAGGTGGAGTATCTATGTCAATGGAAGAAGTTTTCCTGCCAGTATAGGAAGCATCTTCGCTAAGCACTATAGCTAGTGCAACTGAACCATTGCAGGGAGGGAGGGACTGTAAGTGCAGACAAGCCCTGAATGCATATTTTCTCCAAGAAGTAAGGAAGTAAAGAAAGAGAGGCAGAGAAGACCCACATATATCTGAGCTACTTAGCAGAAAGAATGGAAAAGCTGGTAAGATGGAGGCAAAATTAGCTTGAAAAAGATACTGTATTGTATATTGATATCTAGGAAGACCACCAGCAAAAAGGATGCATATGTGTATACACATACACACTTACACTCTCAGGCCCTGACTGTGTAAACATATGAATGCAAACAGTCCTTTTGACGTAATTTATGTGAATAAAGTTAAGCATGTGTGTCCTTGTAAAATTGGGAACTTCAAACAAAAAAGGGAGACTTGCGGGAGGGTACTAGTGAAGTATACAAGGTCAACAACAATATTGTTTTGTATTTTGTTTGGATCAAACCTTGCATATTTTTTATTAAATAAAAAAATTGTTTGCACTGGTTTGGTCAGCAGTACACTCCCCCCCCCACTAGTGATACAGTAAATTAACACCTGGTTTTATTCCCCATGCTCATAATCATAGAATATCATGGTTGGAAAGGACCTCAGGAGGTCATCTAGTCCTCCTGCTCAAAGCAGGACCAATCCCCAACTAAATCATCCCAGCCAGGGCTTTGTCAAGCCTGCCCTTAAAAACTGCAAAGGAAGGAGATTCCACCACCTCTCTAGGTAACGCATTCCAGTGCTTCACCACACTCCTAGTGAAAAAGTTTTTCCTAATATCCAACCTAAACCTCCCCCCACTGCAACTTGAGACCATTAGTCCTTGTTCTGTCATCTGCTACCACTGAGAACAGTCTAGATCCATCCTCTTTGGAACCCCCTTTCAGGTAGTTGAAAGCAGATATCAAATCCCCCCTCATTCTGCTCTTCTGCAGCCTACATAATCCCAGTTCCCTCAGCCTCTCCTCATAAGTCATGTGTTCCAGTCCCCTAAGCATTTTTGTTGCCCTCTGCTGGATGCTTTCCAATTTTTCCACATTCTTCTTGTAGTGTGGGTCCCAAAACTGGACACAGTACTCCAGATGAGGCCTCACCAATGTTGAATAGAGGGGAACAATCATGTCCCTCAATCTGCTGGCAAAGCCCCTACTTATACAGCCCATAATGCCATTAGCCTTCTAGGCAGCAGAGTACACTGTTGACTCATATCCAGCTTCTTGTCCACTGTAACCCCAGGTCCTTTTCTGCAGAACTGCTGCCTAGCCATTCAGTCCCTAGTCTGTAGCAGTGCATGGGATTCTTCCAGCCTAAATGCACAACTTGTTGAACCTCATCAGATGTATTTTGGCTCAATCCTCTAATTTGTCTAGATCCCTCTGTATCCTATCCCTACCCTCCAATGTATCCATCACTCCTCCCAGTTTAGTGTGATCTGCAAATTTTCTGAGGGTGCAGTCAACGCCATCCTCCAGATCATTAAGCATTTCTCTGGAATCAGAAGTGACATTTTGAACTTTGCATTTCACAGCATGCAATGGAATTGTTTTCAAGTCCTTTAAGAAAAAGGCAGTTGGATGACCAAGCAAGCTGAGCTCCTTTTCCTTGTATAATGAGGCTTTGGCACATA
Organism: Dermochelys coriacea; assembly: GCF_009764565.3. Lineage (NCBI taxonomy): Eukaryota > Metazoa > Chordata > Testudines > Dermochelyidae > Dermochelys > Dermochelys coriacea. The sequence continues at coordinate 69,974,939 of NC_050071.1, forward strand.
TGGATAAAAATGGTTGATGAACCATAGCTCAAGTGGAATATTAGCTTTGAATATGGAGGTTTATTTTATAACAAATAAACATTTTTATATTTTATACCTTAAGAAAAATAACTATAAACAACTCAGATATGGACAACATGTCCCTTGCAAATTCTTTCATGTGTTGAGTTGGCATAATTAGCTATCACTCTTTATTTCTGCTAATTTTAATGTGATGATAATAACAAATATTAGCAACAGCAAACAAACATTTTGCACTTATATAATCCCAGGAGCTCAAAAGACTTTAAAAGAATTAAGCAAGCCTCAGAACATCCATCACTTTCCCAATCACTGAAACACAGTACTGCACCTATATAAAACACACAACAGCAACACTATAGTGGAAGGCAGGAAATGAAGAGTATGTCAAACAATTAGTTAGACAGAATTTAATTACCTATACTGAAATCTCGCTAGAGAAGAAGCACCATGCAATTTTTAAAGAGATCAGGGTAAGACTGGTTTTACATCTCTTCTGAAAGAAAATCAGTGAAATGCAGTGCACTGGTCCATTACCAACTCAGAACACTGCTCAACCACCAACACCACTTTCTGCAACACATAGGTCTACTATTAGAATACTGGTCTGACTCAGGCTGCCCTGCTTATAAGATCTGGCATGATCATAGCACAAAATAACATGATTGTAATTCATGTAAATGACATAATAGCTTTTATGTTTCAAAAATGAGCCAGTGGAAAGAGGAGCAATTAACCTTGCTTAAAATAAAAACCCACAGAAACTATTTAACTTTGATAAACAAACATGTTCATATTAAAAATAAATTACATACTGACAATATAAAATATAGTACAAGTAAAAATAATGTTGCAGCCATCTCAGGAATGGAAACTGAAACATGACAGTGTTTTGTTAGCTTATTTAACACGTAACATAACTACAGAACAATAATGCTGATTCAGATACTTACCATAGAATCCATACCTCTGCTTATTTAGTCTCAATAGAATGACTGACACACATTTACAAAGCCTTTAATGAAACATAAGAGTGCCAAAGCCCCCTTCATGTACATAATTAAGGCAATTATAACCATTATAATTGAATCCAACACCATTTTAATGGTCTGAACCATATTTATGCTTCCAGTTTTATAATCCACACATCCTAAATTCCTAACAAAAGGGGGCTCTTATGACTTACCTAAACTAGTTTAGTATATGGAATCTTCATCTGGCCTACCAGTGCCTAACAAGCTACCCTTTCATAACAATTTAGTGGTATGGGGTCCACTTTTGAAATTGCTTCACTGATTATCTAATACCCTAGGATTAACATTATTGATATCAAAATACACAACATTAAAAAGCATTAACTATTTTCTTTCAACACAGCAATTTCTCTAATGTTCCCTCTTGCTCTGACGCCACACACACACACACACACACACACACACACACACACACCCCACACACTTATATATGGATCCAATAACAAAAGAAAATTCATGTAGGAATATATTTTTTTCTCCTCAAAGAAAATGTTGATCACGGGATCTTTCGCTTTGAAACAAGAAGAATACATACACAATATATATAGAACATCAGCAGGCTAATCAGAACTTTCACAGTAAGCAAATTCATATAATTGTCCTATGCATGCATTTTTCTTTATAAACAGCAAGTCAGTAATCTTTAGCTAGTAAGGAAGCAGCTTTACATGTTAATATCCTAAACAACACCCCAGATATCTTGAGTTTTTATGTAATGTGAATTTAAAAAGTGACTGCATCTGACCTGAAAAGTCAGAATTCTCAAAAAAGTTGGTGAATATTTTGGAAAACTATCCATTTAGACAGTATATTGGAGTGGTCTTATCAAAAGTATTTCCGTATATGTGTGGTGATCACACTGCTAATACAATAGATACCATTATGCTGGATGTTGGGCAGTTCCCAAGAATAGATCTTTGATTTATGGCCAGTCAGACATCTTGCCTGCCTTCCATTCAGATTAAATGAGAGAAAAGTTAAATGCCCCATTATTTAGTAATAGCTGAAACAACAGAAGCCAACAACCAAATCACAGACCAGCATGGCAAGACTGGAGTAGAAGCTAAGCCATATGGCCTGAATGGCCATAGGTCCCCTGAGGTCTGAATGCACACCCACTGGCTGAGTATTGTTTGGTGGAGCTGTGTGTATCTGTGAGTCAGAAGCAGCCAGAGAAGAGAGCAGAAAGTCAACAAGAGAAGCACGCGTAACCTGGCCCTTAGAGAAAGGGAGAGTGAGAGTGTGTTTTTTGGCCAAAATGTTAGTTGGAAGGAGGTTTGGAACTGTGAGCAAAGAAACTGCCTCCTCTTGTTTCATTCCCACTGTGTTGAGGGAAACAGGACTTAGTGTACCTTCTTTATAAATAATCAGGATTCCATCATGATACCAAATTGTGTCATCAATTTCTCCTCCCAAGAAAAACAATCTGCAAGACCCTGAATACTGGCTAACAGCTAAGACTAAAAAGGCTTATGATTTTAGACTATAAAATTGATAAAAGGAGAAAAGAAACATACAGAATGTCAAAGAGCTTTGTACAAAAATTTACATGCAAAATATTCTCATTCTTTTAAAATGATTTCTTCATAAAAATGGCTTTTTAAGTTAAGCCTCAACTCCCACAAGTACTTATTGTGCATCCCACCATCCCTATAAAATTCACTTGATCTTGTCAACATTACAATGGTCCTCTTTCCACAGACAAACTATTATTGAATGAGTTTTGGAAGATACAATATGGGGCACAAACTGGTTTTTCACAAATATCTGGTACAAATATCTTTTATTTCAACTGTTTTTTCCCTCTGATATATATTACTGTGCATATTAGAATCTGTTTCCCTACCCCCATCATCCATCTACTCTAGTTCTCAATGTTAGTCATCTACACAGTACAGGATTTACAGGAATTTTGCATTCATGTCTATGTTTCAGAGGAGTAAAAGTCAATTGTCATTGCTCATCACATTATCTGCTCTTTTGTATCTCTGATTTTCCCTTCACTCCCTAAATGGCATAAATGTAACTAGAATGTTTGGTGTCATTGTTTTACTTTATATGAAGGATGCTTGTTTTCTACAAGACAGAAATTTTACTGCCATTTCCTGTCCCTCGCACTCTTCCCCCCACCCCCAAAGTGAGGAAATCAGGACATTTTCCATTATTATTATTATTTTTTATCAATAGGTCATTTTTCAACAAATTTTTTTTGACCAACTCTTGTTCTTATAAGTCTTTCTTAATATGGTAGATTTTATATGTCAGAGATCTGAAATTTCATCCACATAAAGCCACAGTACCCATGCCTATGTGCAGGTGAAAGGCAATGGAGATGAGAATAGATTTTGGGAGGTGAAATCCACTCATAGGCTGGGCCTATGGTACAGAGCAGTGCTACAATTTCCCAGTCCTCCAGCCATGGCCCGTGTGTCACTCTTGTACTACGCGTGTGAAAGCGGGGTGCTGTTTGATTATGTAAATATGGCTCCCTTAGCTCACCTTCACTGATCAACTTTGTCTTAAGCTGCAGTATGCGAGGCTAGTACAGAGACACTTTTCTTCATGTGCAAGGGCTATGGAAGCCTCTCTATTAGAAGCCCTAACACGGAGCTTATGTAGTGTGATGGGTCTTTTGCTAGCATTCTGCATCTGGGTGAATTTACCCAAAGGATATCTGTGCAAAAACAAATATCCTTACTTCCGTGCTTTTCAAGATATGGTACAGAGCTGCTATATTTTTATTCTTCTTAGAAATCTAAATGAGATTCATACAGAAAGCTTTTGAACAGTGGGGGAATAAACAATAAAAATGTCTCCATTAAAGCTTCCACTATTCCACAAACACTGAAGTAAATGTCAATGTTTGGCAAGAATAGGAAATGGCATTCTTATATAAATACAATAAAATCTTATTGTATTATCAATTTCCCTTTATATCATATCACATTCCTACTGTAACACTGGTAGTCAGTTTTAAATGACAAATGAATATTACTGAGATTACTTCACTACTCTAGTAAAATGAATGTGAATATTATAAAAAATTGTAAAGCAATAATTTTTTAAATTTAACAATAGCAATCTATATTACAGAACTATCCTGCAGAAAATGGACTATGAAGCAGTTATATATATATATATAACTATATACTATATATATATATAAAACTATAACACTGAGGGAGAAAGAAGAGATTCTTTGTCAAAATTACAGTCCAATATCAAGGCATAAAAGTTTGAAATGAGGGCACAAACAAAAACTGCCACAAAAAGCCCACATTTTAAAACTTCAAAATTGTAAATGAGGGAATTAGTAAAGGCAAAAAATGTTTTGGTATATAAGTGAAGAATTGAAATAGAAATGTGATGTTGAACTTATTTAAAAGAAAATATTTTGCATAAATATGATACAAAGCAAAAATGTTAAAACTGACATTTACTGCTAAATTAATTTTCACTGGAAACAGAATTAGAATAATAATAATAAATTGCATTTCTAGAACTCTTTTCACTGTATCATCTCATAGTACTTTATCAGCCTTAATGGACTAAGCTTCATCATATCTGTGCAGACAGTGAAACTGAGTCACAGGCAGCACAAGGGTCTGATCCTTTTCCCACTGAAATCAACACCAAAACGTCCACTGACTTCAGGTACAGGATCAGGCTTTAAGGGAGCTAAGCAAGCCTATGGCACAGACAGGAAAAGAAATCCAGTCTAACTCCCAGTTCTGTGCATCCACAAGACCATCTACTTCAGATGCTGCTTGGCGTTTAATTTCAGAGTAACTGCTTTACGGCTTTCAGTCAATATTGTATTGTATGAGACATCTTATAGTAATGAACTAAAAGCCTGAAATGCAGATAGAAAGAACAATGTAATAAAAAATTGACCAAAACAAGGGCTGATTCAGCTAATAGCGTGTGAAAGATTTCCAATAAGCAAACCTGACTTAATGCTGCAACTTTTGAAAATTCCCACTCATTTATTGAGCCTCTTCTCCTAAGAAAGAGGACATCTGAAATGGCAACAGTTTCTCCATGCTGAAAATAAGCACACCTCTCAAAGGCTTTTGTTGCCAATTTAATACAACTTTTTTGGGGGGAAAGTATTATTTTCTATAATTGATTTATCAGTAATACAACAACACTTATGACATTCTTATTTTGTGAAACATATTCAGAACTCATGTTAATTCATATGAGTAGATTTATGAATATAAAACCAAGACACATCATAACGTGAGAGCCTGCTTACTGTAGGGGCTCATTTTTCTGGATTTGAAGTCTTAATCTTGAATATAAAATAAAAATCTAAACATTTTTAGATGGGAATCTAGCCCATTTTCTTATATAAATGGCTTCATTTGGCCACCCCATAGCTAATCATTAACGTTATCAGGTCTGACTAGTCTAGTGTATATTTTGCATATGGATTTCGTTCCTGAAGTTAATTTTATAGAGAGAATAAAATGTACTGTTTTTCCTTGACAGGTAATAATGCAAAGTAGTGATTAAGAGGTTATTGCAAGTGTTACTCTCATCCCTCTAATTGTACATTTGTGATTTTGGAAAACTGTTTCACTTTCTCTTTCAATACAAACAGCAGAAAAAATGGTTTATTTGGTATCCACACCTGTATGATGTGGCAGGGTTTTAACTCATATAATAAGAAGATAGTGCCATGTGTATAAAAACATAACGAGGCTTTCTGGGAATGCTGCTATGCAATTTGTTTAAAAAAAACTCATTACTTATATTTGTTTTTTAAGTAGCAATGTATACAGAACACAATAGGACCCACTTTGCTGTTAATCTAACTGTATTTGTGTTCACATCAAGTTTTCCCATCTCTTGTAACCTACATAACCTAAAATAATGGTGCTCCTGGAACTTATTTGCTAAAACTGTGATTAATAGAATGACAATATTCAGCACATTATGGTATCACCTTGCCAGGCTTCTTACATTCATATGCTTAATGCCCCTCAATGCTTACAACAGATTAAGGCATTTTCAGTATGGCACTTTACCTTTTGGCTTCACATTGGCAGAAAAGTACTCTTAAAAAAAATCATGCTGGTGGTAGTAGTTGTCCAGGCTACATATGAATTCCTCCTTCGATGACAAATTAATGAAGACTCCTTTTTCACAGGAAGCCTCTTACAATACAAACTTTAATTGACCTCTTACCAACAATCTTAATAGGGAGTTATTGAAAACATTCCTAAGAGTGAACACTTCTTTCTTGGTGGCTAGTGAATGTAGGAACTCTATTCATTATTCATAAGGACATGGTTGGTCCATAAGAGAAGCACAACGTATATTCACCCATCCAGAGCCAATTCAGTCAGGTAAGTCTGCCATCCCCAGCCATTGTAAATGTAGTTAATAGGGCAAGTCTCAGACTTCTGTAGTCTCGCCTGACACTCAAAATCTCAGGATCTGGCGTCAGTGCCAGATTCAGTATGGATCTCATTACAGAGGTGGGAATCCTATGTACATCCCATCTACATGCCCCTCCAGACTCAGTGGAATGAATGCAGCTACATCTGATACTAAGTTTCCTGGCTTGGATGGAAACATCTATCCATGATCAAAATATTTGGTCCAGACAGGAAAGAAAACACACCAGCCAATTACAGCTTTGCACAGTAACTGACTTTTCTACATCTAATATTAATTTATTCAGGCAGTGAGGCTTCAGTCACTCATATACACAAGACAGGGATGAAGCAGAAGCAAATGTCTGCCTTATAAGGGAGTGTCACTAGATTAAATGGGTAGAAAAGCACTTGGAGTTAACCAGAGTCAGTCACCTCCACTCAGAGTGGCTCAACTTTCAGTATTTCCCCCAGAGGGAGAATAAGCTTCTCTCTACAAGATTTCACATGCCACAGCCTCTGCCTACTTCTAACCATCCTCAGAGATTTCTTCAAATGTTGTTTGGTTACTGAGTACTGCCATCTTGCACCAGTGTTCCTACCCTCCTGTCATTTAGAGTTCCCTTGCCTCAAGTCTAGATTTCTGCAGAGTGTCTATCACTCCAGAAGTTTACTTCATGTCAATATTATAAGCTTTTGACCAATAATTTTGTCCTGCTATGGAAGGTGGTTATAAACAGGGATACTAAAAATCCGTTTGCCACAGAAAAATATAGAAAAAACACAGAATTTGCACTTTTACAGATGATCTTACTTTTTCCATTTTGTGAAAAAATAAGAACATGCACAAAGGTGGGGCTCTGGCGGTCAGTTTAAAAATAGTAAATATTTCAATAAAACAGTGTGTTCAACTGATACCTATATATATTGTTGTTACAGAAACTAAAGTTCAGTGTTTCATTTTAATCATGGAAAAATGTGGATTTTTCCTTTTTTTTTTTAAATCAGAGAATTCTGTTTTTTGTTTTTAACCACAGAAAACTAGGATCCCTCATTATAAATATGGAGATATTCTGTAAAGGAAGTCCAACTAAAAAAATCTTCACAGCATGAGTCACCTGAGAGGGGGATCAACCTATATTACAGACTGAGGTAAAGACTCTTAAGAAATCCAATGTAATTACAACCTCAAAGCTCTTTACAACTCTTGTTCCTGTCCTTACTGCATTACCTCCACCCCAGTCAAAATACCAATGGCCAACATCAACTGCTCAGTTCTCCATTTAAAGGTAGCGTATATTTATGTATCTATCTATTGTGTACACACACACACAATTTTAAATATACACACACACACACACAAGCAAATGTATTTTAAATTGCACATAATTAATTGTTTCCCTCATCATTTAGATACTGTGTGCTTTCATAGATTGTAAGCTTCTTGTCCTATGTTTGTACAGCTAATAGGGATCCCCCTCTGCATCGTAGCTATAAAATAAAAGTATCAGTAAATAAATAATAAGCACAAATTTGCTTTTCCTTGCCCACATTTCCCCCTCTCATGCCCTGCATTTATACTGTTTAGTTATTATAATTTGCTTAGGGCCATGACAGCTGCCCTTGATATTCCTTTTTGTGAATGAATTGAAGCATTTAACAAACCCAGCCCAACACCTCCTCCATCTTGTGCTTGTAAGCTGGTATCAGAGAGGTGTTGATCCTAGGTTCTATACTCTATCCAACTCACAAAAGGAAAATTAATCCATTTTCGTACTTTTGAAATATATTAATGTATTTATTTTATTTCCACCTTCCTTCAAACCAGATGTGATTTAGTCAAGTATGTACCCTTATAATCAAATCCAGTCAGACCATCTCCTAATTTCAGAAACTTCCTGGTACATTATTTTTTGCTTAGGAGCTGTGTCTCTGTCACTTACATATTTGGTTTCCTTTTTTAGCTTTTATCCAGATAGCAATAATTGTCAATTTGTAGCTCAAAAATACATTAAAAATACAGCTCACTTCACTTTAAGTTTTCAATATTCTTTTTCAGTTCTGCATATTATCAACTATCCACATATAACATTTTGTAGAAAATGACAAGGAGACCACACTTAATTGTAGAGGTTAATGTGGCATAAGGCTAGAGAGTGGGTCTCACACATTTTCAGAGGTAATTCCCTATAATTAGACCTGTCACATTGGTTGAACCATCACCAAAGTACAGAGACATGGTTTCTATAATCTTTAAAATATCTTTTTACCTCCTTTTCAAGTATGCTAAAAGAAAGAACTATAAAATGATACAGAAGGATTTGGATAGAACTTTGCAATGAAGGGATCTGCAAAGGGGAGAAGAGATCTGACACCCTGACTTTCAACCCTTCCCCCCCGGCAAAATCCAAACAAACACAAAAAAACCCTCAACAATGAAGATCTGACAAAAAGTCAGGAGTAAGGCCCCACAGCTTCATCTGTTCAGTACTCCTGACAGCCTAACAAGTCAGCTAGGCTATCTGACAAACTGCCCGGCCTGATTGGCTGAAGAAGCTAGCAGGCTTGTTCCTAAGCCCAGCAGCAGCAGCAGCTCATTGGCCGCTCAATGAACAGGCCCCCGGACTCTCTGCCTCCCAGTCCTCATCTCTCTCCAAGCCTTGCTCTGGCTTTGCACCTTTATTGCTCCAGCCTAGACTCCATCTTGTACCCAGCCTTGCTCCTGCCTCAGAACCAGCCCTCCTCCTGCCTTCCCTGATTCCTGGTAATCTGGTTCTGACCCCTGGCTAAGATTCCTGGCACCGACTCTGTCGCAACCCTTAGCTCTGGTATTTGGACTCACAGCACTAGGTCTGACAACCTGTCCAACCTAGTTCCCCAACACAAGATGAGTCAAGGTATTACAAGAGTGTGGATAGGCTGGGAATTGTCCAATCATAATAGTATAGACTGGCTTAGTGTTGAGGCTAGACAAGGACCTTATAAATGCCTACATATGCTTAAAGGCCAAAAAACCCCAAAAACTAAATAAGCTTTGTAAATAGGCAAAATCTATTTTAGCATTCCAAATTTTGGAGGAATTAAGAAACCAATGGGCTTGATCCTTTATCTCTGAAGTAAATGAAAGTTTTGCCATTGACCTTAATAGGTGCAGATTTGGACCCACAGTGAACATGGTGCAATGAAAGGAAATAGTCAAATTCATAAGTATAGAAGGGTATGTCTGCACTAGAAATGTAAGTCAACCTACATTAGGTCGACTAACTGAAGTATTGCATGTCCACACTACCCTTCTTGGGTCAGTGGTGTGTGTCCTCACCAGAAGCACTTCCACCAACCTAAGAAGGGCAGTATGGGGAACTGAGAGCCTGGTCCCTGGGCACCCAGCTGTCTCACAGGCTCCAGGAGCCAGAAACCTGCCTTGTCTATTTCTTGGCTCACCAAGCTGAGAAATTGACAAGGCTGCCCAGCTCCCAGTGGGGAGATTGGGATTGCCAGGGCTTCTTGACCTGGCTCCCAGCTGGGTATCTGGTCCATTTTCTCTCTGGCTCCCAGCCAGGAATATGGTCCAGCAGCCCAGCTCTCCAGAGGAGCAGGGAGCAGTAGGCTCCTGCTGTGAAATTTACAAGACAGTCAGTGGCTTATATAAGGGATGCAGTGTCTACAAAGACACTGCATTGCCCTAACTACATTGACATATACTTTACATCTCTCATGGAGGTGGAGTTATGAGGTCGCTGTAGTAGGGCACTTACATCGACGGGGGAAAGGCTGTAGTGAAGACACTGACATAATTAGGTCAACGTAAGCTGCCTTTTGTCAACCTAACTTTGTAATGTAGTCCACTCTGAAGAAGTCTGGGCAACATAATTAAGTTGCAACAGACTACAGTCTCAGTGACTAGAAAAATGCACCTAACAACGGATTGTCAATGTGAGTTAACATGGTACTATTCACAGACTGGAGAGTACAAATGAATCTGTACTGGACAAAGAAAAGAGAAGGGATTCAAACAGTCACATACTGCCATTTAAGACTCATGTGGAAAAACTAGGGCAGCAGCAGAGAGAGAAAAAAGAAAGCAAAATGGGTTAGACGGTAGGAAGGATTTTTACAAATATATAATGTCAAATTATTCTAGTTCTACAGAACACATTTTTATCTGAATTAAATTCTTATACACAGTTACATGAAATCTATTAAAGAGACACAGAAGGCTTTAATACAATAGCATTTTCATCATCTTCTCTACGATTCCACTAATAACTTGCTTAATTTCCCCTGAAGAAAATTCTGCTGTTTATACTTTAAACTCAATTTGGCTGAACAGGAACATGAATTAAATGAAGTCAAAGTAGCTAGTTGCCACAAACTGCATACTACATCACTAAATTAGCGTGCAAGCACATATAGTTTGGTGAATTATGTAACATTAACTTTCAGATACTGTTAAACTTATTTTTTATTCATGCCAAAAAAGTTGCTTGGATTCATTTCTTAAACAAACTATTTGGTAGTCCAGCTATCTACAATGTGATTATATTTCTCATATTTATATTCTTAAGGATACATCCTCTATTCTTTTGAAAATTGCTGAAGCATGACAAAACACTCCCAACCATTTCAACATGATCCCTAGATGACTCTTTGTTGATCAAAGCACAGATGAGCATTGTTAGTCAACCCCCCTCAATGTTCTCTAACACACACAGTGTACTACTGTTGGAGCGTTGTGCACTTTTAATGTAAATGACAGCTGAAATACTAGCAATGATACTCAACCTACTTTCACATTTTTCACGTCTCCTGGCCTTTGGCACTGAAAAGAAATGACATTCACATTTTTATGTACTGCTGAACTGCAGCTGTAAGAAAACCTTGTACTCTGTCCTCACAATCTGGCAGGACAGGATTAGTTTAAATTCTCACTGCCTTTTCCCTCTATTCAACTGAACATAAATGATCTTTATCCCCTGACAGGGTAAGTCTTTAGGAACAATTCATTCCTAAGAGTGCTAATTAAAAAACAGTTCCATCTTGTTGAAGCTGCTAACTTGTACCTATAATTTATTTTCAGTATTTAGATAATTTTAGTATTAATAGTAGGCTGTGATTGAAAAATTCACTCATCTAGGACAAGTAGGAATTTAGATCAGATGAATGGGCTGGAAAGGAGGCAGGGAGCAGAGGGCTGATTGCTACTGTTACTTTATTTTAGGCATAGTGCTGGAAATAAAAGTGATAGGGGTGCTGCTGTTTGGTTCAATAGCTCTCAGCAACCCCACTGTACAAATTTTTCTAGCATCCCTGATTGTAGGGAAGATGGGGGCCAGGGGCAGAGCTACCACATGCAGAGGTGAAAATGGCCTTCCAGAGTGAAATCTCTCAATTGATTCTCCACTTCATACCTACTGCTGGGCAAGCAGGAGGCAGGTAGCCAGGCAGGATCATCTCTTTTCCACCCATGGGGGAGTCTCTGGTCTATACTCAGAAATAGCCCTACATCAGCAATTGGTTACCAGTGATTGGTATCGCTGAACCATGCAGGGACTTGCACCAATTAAGCTAAATGAGGTTTACCCCTGCTTCAGTGGTTTTCATCTGAGCTACCAGGGTGAGTAGATGTTGTCTATTTTTTTCAAGCCCTGATAACAGGTACCAAAGCGCAACTAAAAATTAATGTAATTAAAAAACCCTGATGCCTTATTGTAGTGCAGCAGTTTATCCTAGAGACAGTATTTATATAATACTTCGTGATTTTATTGCAGAAAAAAGGAGTGGCATAAGTGATTTTTAGGAGAGTTTTGTAATTGGTTGTGTGTGCGTGTACATGTATCTGTGTTCATTGTGGTTACTTAAACTCATTGCTTAAAATTAACTAATTCAATCTATTTTTTTTAAATCATAAGAAAAATGTTCTTAATCAGTAGCTAATGTTTACAATGGCGGTAAGAATTCTCTACACAATAATTTAAAATAGCCCATGAAAGTTAATAAATTAGCTTCAGAAAGTACTGATATAATAATACACACCAAGACCAAAAATGCTATTTGTTTTTTCTTTATAATGTTGCCAGAGAAAAATATCTTCAAAAGACCAGTATTCATATATTCCAGCGAGGAAAAATGGCATTTATATACAAAGAAGTTCTTTAAATGCAGAGCAAAGACAGACAAAGTCCCAGGCTCTAGCTGTGCTGCATTTGACACACTTAGGAGGTGTATGCACAAAGGTGAATTTAAACAACCTTTGTGCACCCTCCCAACTCTGAGGTCATCCATCTAGCAGCCACTAGAGCAAACTCCTGCTGTTATATAATTTACACCAGTTTCATACATCCACAATGGGCTGTTCCAGCACTCAGGAATCAGTAGAATCTACAAGGAGTTGGTCACAAATCTTTTTTACCAACTGTGTGAGGGGCTGAGAAGCACCACAAAGCAACCAAATGCTCTGCTGACCCAAATTTCACAAAAATACTGTGCACCTGGTTCACAAAGCCATCAGTGTCTTCTCATTCAGTTCTCACATACAAGCTCACCTCTTCCATATGTCCTCTAGTTGTGAATACGTAACAATACAATTGCTGCTACTTATTACTTAACGATAATTTTTTAAAATTAAGTTACTTCCCACCCTGGATTCTTTAGTGCATCTTTGTCTTCTTGACCTTTAGAGTGAAAGCAGTTTGAAACAAGGACTGTTTTTTTTCCTGTGTGTTTTGAGCATGTTGTGTTCAACAAAAATACAAATGTCAACAATGGTTTTACACTACAGTTAGCATTGAAAAATATTGTCTTCTACTCTAGCTGTTATTTCAAAAACCCACTCTAAGAAAAAAAACCTCATTTTTCTTTAGAATAATCACCATTTAGTGATCGCTGTGCTCTTCCATGAATTAAATCATATTCCTCTCTAAAAATTGCCTTTACTTACCTCTCTGACCATTTCTGCCTATAATAGTGGGGTTATCTGAAGAGCAAGGGCAACGTCCTTCACACTTCACAGAAATCTGTTTTCCTGAGACACATGCTTGATATTCTAGTTTGCACTGTAATAAGAGAATGATGAGAATTAATGTAAACATATTTTATAAATAAATTCCAGTTCATTGAATATTTTGAAGAAGCTTTTGTTAATCATTCATCACTTCTTGTTCTTTGTGGTTATAAATGCTAGAAAAATAACTGTATAGTATATATGGTCTTTGCACTTTACAGTTTGAATTAAAGATGGAACCAAGCTGTAATGTTCTGTCCTCTAATTTCAGGTGGCAGTTGTTTTAGGCTCATCTCTATTAATAATGCATTTGTTTAATTACATAGATTCAGTGATATGTACACACTCCACCTTCATGTACAACACTGATGCTGTGAAGACACTAAATATGGGCCAGGCTGTGAATCAGTGAAATATAGCTATACAGGAGAGTAAAGGGAAATAAGCCCCTTCCTCCTTTGTGCAGCCATATTAGGGCTCCCTAAATCATAGTTCCAGGCAAGGAAGACTAGATTAAGAGTGCCACTATATTGTAAAAATGGTGCCTGTCCAGATTTTCTGTTATTTGTCTTACATCCTGCAACATCCAGTCACAGGTATGACAAATCCCTACGTTATGTCAAGGTTCTGAAGATATAGTAAACTATTGATATCAACTCAGTAGATTCATTTAAAGTTCTGTAATGATAGTAGTCTTTTCTTCTGTTCTGCTTCATGGCATAGAGAATAATACATGTGGGTTCTCAGACTATATTGATTCTACCTGTTCTGTATATGTTAATGATCAATAAGATAGCAAGGACAGCAACAGGAATCTATTTATAGTGTTTAACAATTCATACATTTCTATTATTAACACAATAACCTACTCAAAATAAAGCCAGTTTGTCATAGACAACACAATTTAATGTATTCCACATAGTGACAGTTTCAATTGGGCTCTATCTTCTATGATATAAAACTAAGCTGAAGGTTGCTTAGTTTTGATTTGTACACAATGTGTGTAAAACATGCACAGGAATTATGGACATTCTGACATTAACAATATTGAAACAAAAACCAGAAATATAATTTCAAAAAAATGAAAGTAACATGGACAATACATACAGGTGGATACAAATAAAATTATGATCATTATTGTTCTAATCAAAAAGTTAAACTCTTCTATATAGCTAGAAAAAATAGGGCCACATTGATCCCATGAACCTCTTCAAACATGAAAAGTTCTTGATTTTGGCCTGTAGGACCATCTGTAGGATAGTTTGATATTAGGAACAAATCTGTAGTCACCTAGTAAGGAGCTTTTGTGGGATGAAAGAAGGAGGAGAAAAAAAAAGATGAGAGTATCATCCAGTAGATGATGAAAGCCCTCCAGTAGATGGATGGAAGACTTCCCTCTGCTCAGTCAGGTGAAGGACATACAACCCCATTTTTTATTTCAGAGGGCAAGTTCAAATGGCAAAGAAAAACATAGGAGGAATTTTCTGAGGCATCATCCAAAGTCAGAGAAAGTCACCAGATGTCTATTCTCATATTCCCTGATTCATCTTCTATTTGTTTTAGTTTCAGCTGAACCACACTACATTACCCCAGTGGCTACGTTCTCTGGCAATCTCTATAGTGACTGCTGACGCTGCTTGGAAAGGGCTTCGACTTTCTCTTGCTAACTTCCTTTAAGGTAAGGGGTAGGAAGATGGCAACTTGGGGAACACAGATATTTGTTGGCAACATGGGCTTGTGGGAACAGCTGCAGCTCAGGTTGTAAACTTGGTCTGTTATTTCCAGACACAAAAGTATTCCAACTTACCCTTATCTCAGGTTGATTTTAGAATCTATAAGCATGGGAATAGTCACATTTGTTCTACAATTATTACAATGTATGTATGTTATTTTGATATACATGAGTTCTGTATTTATCATTCTTGTTACAATGTTAAAAGCACTATAAACTAAAAAGCATATATTTTTTTTTAACATTCTGCCAAGTTCTACTCCAGAAGTAAGCTGCTTTTAACCCCAGGTAAATTTATCCCTGTTCTTGCTGTCTCTTCAAAAGCAGGGATCCAGCGGGGAACACTGAGAAGAGAACCCCAGACAGTGGGCACTACTCCTCTAAGGCATCCAGTGGATGCAGCCCAGAGGAACTTTGCCCAGAGATATGACTTCAGCAGGGATCTGAAGTAGGCAATCACAGAGCACCCTCTCCCCTGTCCAGCTTTGTCCTCTTGGTATGGTGGATGGCCACCTTGGTCAGTGCCAGAAGGTCTCACAACTTCATGAGGCCACAGATAGGGCGTACATAAAATCAGGAGGTGCAGGGAAAAGTGCAGACAGAACTGGAGGAGGTTTTAAAGGACCTGTAAGAGGGGCTGCAACCTGGTGCACTCAATATAAGTGTGTGCCAGGGTCCCTCTCTTGCCGCAGAAAGTGTTGAGGCTGCTCCAAGTACATGCCTGTGCTCACAGCTCCA
The DNA here is from genome assembly GCF_009764565.3 of Dermochelys coriacea. Lineage (NCBI taxonomy): Eukaryota > Metazoa > Chordata > Testudines > Dermochelyidae > Dermochelys > Dermochelys coriacea. The sequence continues at coordinate 69,990,848 of NC_050071.1, forward strand.
TGAAGGAACCTCCAACTAATATTCTCAGTGGTCCATGGGACCCGGGTGGAATATAGACTAGCCTAGGCCCAGGATTCCCCACCCTCTTTGGGTGGTAAGAGATCCTGCCACTTGGTGTCGGGGCAGGATGTAAGGGTATGGAATGATAGTAGTGAATGAGGCAGGAGATTACAAGAAGAGAAGGCATGGTCTCATGATGAGTAAGGCAGCTGAATAATTCCCTGGATAATTGGATTCTATTCCTGCCACAGAGTTCCTAAGTGATGCTGGGCAAGTAATGCCAAACTTTTCATAGGGGGTTACTAATTGTGTGTTCTCAATTTTTTGGTGCCCGCCTTAAGACCTTCCGGTCTGATTTGCAGAAGTTCTGAGCATTCACAACTGCGACTGATGTCAATGGGAGCAGTGATGTGAACTTTTAGATCCACCATGTAGACCTACGCCACTTCATCTCACTACACACCTGATTGCAGAAGTAGGTTGTCATCCCCTATCTGGATCAGCACTTGACAGGGATGAGACACACTTTTGTTTGTGGGTTTCACAGCTATTTGCTGACAGCAGAGGAATGAAACCTCAGGGTCCATCTAGTCTTGGGAGGGGAGTGTGCTATAGTCAGCACAGGCTCTTCTACCCATTCCCTCACCTACTTGACTGCTTCTCTCCCATCCCTTCCAACCTGTCCCTTCTACTCCCTGGCACGTCATCCCAGTCCCATACGCCTCTTCTAGCCAGTCCTAGTTACCATTCCTCAGGCCTCTCATTGCAGTTCCAGTCTCCCCGCCTAGCCAATCCTAGTCTCCCCCTCCCCCGCCCAGACTCTCTGTCCCAGTCCCAATCTTTGCCCCACAATTCCAGCTTGCATAGCCATTCCTACTCTCCTACCCCTCCCAGCTCTTCATCCAATTACTCTATCTCCTCCCACTGACCTCACTTCCACCCTCCATTCTGCAACCCCACTGCCTCCCAGTCTTCCTCTCCTGGCTCTTCATCCAAACTCTGTGTCCTCCCCACTTCCTCCATGGCTCCTTATCTTAGCGTCTTTGCCCCTTTCCACATTTATTGACCTGGATCCCATATCTACCAAGTATCATCTTTCCCCGCAGCCTGCAGTCTGAGCCCGCCCCAGGCTCTTTGTTCCATTCAGCTCTCCTCATCAGCTCTGGCTTTGGTCTCCTCTGCATTTGAATCAGGCAGTTCCTCCTCCATTCTACCCCAAGTAGCGTGTGTGTGCCATTGAGAACACAGGAAATGCAGGCATTCTGCACTAAATTGCCAGTGCCTGGACCTGGCATGATCCCTAGAAGACTGGAATGGCAATTGTAGGTAAAGTCCTGCTCAGCCCAGGACTGGAGCATGATCAGTGTGTACAGAATCTTTGGAGATTTTTAGCTTCAAGGGTCTAGCAAGTCTCTACTTAGTATATGCAAACTGCAGTTTTTTCAAAGGCTTATTCCTTGGCCAGTTTTGAGTAGATTACATGGCAAAAGGCAAATCACTGATGCAAAGGCCCCATTCCCAGTCAAGTTTCAAGTCCCTGCTCCAAAGGACAGGGGCATTAGAGAATTTCAAAGAAAAGTTCACCTGAATTTAACACAGAGAAAACATATACATTTTCCCTAGCCTTATTCTCAGAAACGGCTACACAATTTTGGCTGAAATTTTCCAAAACAATTCTGCCTGAGTCAAACACCTGCAATGGAAAATTTCAGCCTGAATGGTTAAAGCTGATGAGGAGAGCTGAATGCAACAAAGAGCCTGGGGCGGGCTCAGACTGCAGGCTGCGGGGAAAGATGATACTTGGTAGATATGGATATGGATTGGGATCCAGGTTGATAAATGTGGAAAGGGGCAAAGACGCTAGGATAAGGAGCCATGGATGAAGTGGGGAGGACACTGAGTTTGGATGAAGAGCCTGAGAGGAAGACTGGGAGGCAGTGGGGTTGCAGAATGGAGGGTGGGAGTGAGGTCAGTGGGAGGAGATAGATTAGCAAATTAATGAGCAACTGAAAACAAGGTCTCTAAATGGGAAGCATCAAGTAACCTCAATAATGAATGGAGCTAGCAGCCCCATCTATAAAGTAAGATTTGTAAAGTGCTCTGATATTCTTTGCAAAGAAAGTTAGGCTCAATTACAGACAAAAACACTAAGTTATTTAAGTTGCAAAGTCAAGCATAAGTCAAAGATGATAAATGCCAGAATTAAAGTTGCCCACACAATGTTAATTCTGTCCCTGTGTGTATATGCATTATGATGCAGTCTGATTACAGTATCATATACTATTTTTTCTACACAACTACTTCCTTATCTAGTGCACAGTATGGACTGTGAACCTGATGTGAACTGAAATCTTATTGAAATTTCACTGTGTGGAGGCAAACAGGAACTCTTACTAGAACATTAATATTAGCACATTAATGAGATACTTTTTAGATGACTGATAACTAGTAATTACACAACTGCAAAAAATTTTCATGTTTGAAAGGTAGCTGTCATCTTTAATTATAACTTATCTAGGTAATGAAAGTTCTTTACAGGCCAGTAATTTATTATGTGGGAATTTATTTTAAAATTAAACAGGGCATTCTGTATAGTTCTAATAAGAAAATGCACTCATGAGTAATTCAATTCAGCTTCAGCTGATACTTACTCGTGCATATGTTCCAAATGTTAAATTGGATTACATATGTCTGTATAGCACAATTATTTGTCAAAGTGAATAATCTTTGGTCAGAATTACTGATCACTTATGTGGATTATGAACCTAATGCTTGTCGGTGACAAAACAGGAGCAGAGGGAAGGGTACTTGTCCCCAGCTTCATGTCTATTCTCAAGCCCTGCTCTCAGTTCTAACCAAACTTTCTGGTATCTGGAGCAGGGGAATGAGTGATGCAGTGTATCAGGAGCATGTGAGTGGGAGACCCCCTAAGTCTCTGTCCCTCCAATATGCCTTAATTTACACACACACACACTTACTCTTTCCATAGTGCTCTGCACTACCACCACCTCCAGCCCCCACTCCAGCCGATAGCAATTAAAATGTAAGCAATTAAACAAAAGGGCTGTGAGTTAACAGGGGTTCGGAACATCCCTTCTAACCCCACACAACTGCTTTTCTCTAAGAAAAAAACCTCACACTTATCCCTCTCATGCTTCCTTCCTCCAGGTTCCTGTGACCCTCAAATGTTGCAGAAAAAGTTCTTCTGTGTAAGACCTTACCCATGACCCCATGCTTGCAAAGATCTCCATTTCATTTACATCTTCACAACTTTGCTCATCCTTCCTTTTCCCCTTCACACAGCTTCATTCACCCACACTGCTTATTTCCCCATGCTGCTTCATACCACACTCATCTCTCGCCTCCTATAACCTCCTGCTCCTCAGCTCTTCCCTTCTGCTTCTGTCACCTCTTCTGCAGGGCTCTCCGCAGGAGAACATACTCATGGGATCTTCTGGGGGTAGAGGCAATAAATAGTCCCTTTTATGATCCCTTTCCTTTCTCTTCACGGGGTGACCAGATGATTTTTCCACCACAGAAAGTGAAAGCTTATTATAGGGTAGGGAGATCTTGTCTTGTGAATCTCAATCCAATACGGCTTTGAATTTCCTAAAAAAAAAAAAAAAAAAAAAAAGGTATCCAAGCCCTCCGGAACAAGGAAGATCTTTGTCCTGATGAACACTGCAGGTCATGGGATTTCCCCAGCCAGGAAAATTCTGTTGAAGATGGGTTAGGGCTTCCTAGAATTCCTCTCAAAACACCAATGCTGTCCCCTTCCCCTCCCCATGACTCCTCTTCTCTCAGCTTTCTGCTCTCAGCTCTACCCATAACCCCTAAGCTCCCCTCACAGACACTGTGTGCAAGACTATCCATTTATTTTGGCATATACGTGTAATTTTGAAGATTTGGATATGGGAAGCTGCATGCTGGAAGTGAAAGAGTTGTGGAGTTGAATATGTTTGGATGTTTTGAGTATATGTTTTGTAAATCAACATCATTCTGAATATCAGAGTTGTATAAACTGGCAATTTCCTGTATCTTCAGCATTTATGTTGAAAGCAAACTCACTTTTGCAGCCTTAACTTTAAGTAACATTTTTAGTACAATTTAGAAAAAACTATGTCCATATATAATTCTTATAAGAGCCTTGAGAAAAGCAGAAATATATTTAATATAAAGTTTTGAACTAAAAAACTCACTTAATCAACTGGAAATAATCCCAATGATATCATAGCATCAGCAGTTCTTGGGCATTATTTTCAGTTGACTAAGTTTTTAGCTGAAAACCTTACATTAAATATGTTTGTGCTTTTCTGAAGGTTCTTATAAAAATTACAGACATGTTTGTAGGTAACAAACTTGATTAGTGGTTAGTGCAAAATGCTGACAAACATGCTTTTAGGCTTTAGAGCACAAGAATTAAAACTATAAAATTATGTATTAAAACTAAACATCCTCCAAAAGTCTAAAAAAGTATTTTAGTTTATGATTGATGTTCTTTTATTTTATGCTAACCACTAATCCAGTGTTCTACCTACTCATTCAATAAGAGTATAGGTTAAAGCTATTTCAGCAGATTAGCACTACTGTAAAAACAAAACAAAAAAACACCCGGGGGAATACAAGTAATGTTTTGACCCAGAAACAAAAGGATATGTGCTTTTGAACCAGGACCCTTAGAAATCAAAAGCCTATTGTGCTTGAAAGAGAACAGATGATACATTGCTTATAAAGCTATGAACCAGAGAAAGCAATTTACAACGCACACTGAAAATCTGTATAAACAATTCTCTTCCGGTTCTCAGAAAACTCATTCTCATGCATCTGATGAAGTGAGCTGTAGCTCACAAAAGCTTATGCTCAAATAAATGTGTTAGTCCCTAAGGTGCCACAAGTACTCCTTTTCTTTTTTGCGAATACAGACTAACACGGCTGCTACTCTGAAACCTGTCATTCTCCTATATAGCTCTTGGTCTTACCAACTTTCTTCAGCTCACTGTAGTGCAGTGATTTTAAAAAGGGACTATAAATCAGGTCACCTAGTTTCTAATGCTATTTATTGTGTCACCTTGAAGAAGTCGTGAAGATTTTCAATGGTATTTAGGCACCTAAAGATGTAGGTAGGTGCCTAGTGGGATTTTCCAAAGTGTCACCGGTTATAAGGAAGAGGTCTTTTTTATATTGTGTTCAGAATGTTTGACTTTTTAAAATAATTTTCACTAGAAGCACTTAAGCAAGTTGTTTTAACTTTAGAGTAACAATACAGGCATGATAAAGGCAAAATAACTCAGTAAATATTTCCATGTTATACTTCCTCTCCCCCAAGTATAGCAACATTAATACAGTTATCCTGTAACTATCTAAAATATATCCATAAGGCTGGTGAGCTTGGGGTATGTGTGATTATGTATTTTGCTCTATATTACACACAAGGAACTATGTAAAGGAAAATTATTAAGGTTGCAAAGTCAAACACTCAAAAGTTAGGAAATGTCACCCCTTGGCTCCCAATCCCAGTTTTCCTGTCATCCCAACTCCAAGTCCTTGTTTTTGTCTCCCCTCCTTCAACAGCCTCCACTCCCTTATTTCACACCTGACTTCTTGTCCCAATCTCCTCTCCCCACACCCAAGCGGATCGGGCTGTTCTCCCCTCCGCATCGAAACCACTGAGAGTACAAAAGGGTCTCTGCTCTAAGTCTCAGACCCCAGGCTCAGACCCAGCATGTCCCACAGCAGCTCCAAGCTGCAATTCAAGGTCAAGTCTTACTCAGTCCCAAAGCTCAGTCACACACTTTGAGGGAATTTAGCTGCTAAAAATCTAAGTCTGTGCATAGAGCATGTGCAAATTGGGATTTTCCAAGTGCTTATAAATTGGCCAAATTTGGGCAGAATTTCAAAGGGACTGCAAAAGCCATATCCCAGACATAAAGGCCATCCGACTGCCAAATGTCAAGGCCCTACTCCGAAGCATAGGGTCGCTAGAACTTTCCAAAGAAAAGGTCATTAAGAAGTTTTTAACATGGGCAAAAACAAGACAATTTTCCCTACTCTCATTCTCAGAAATGGATGGACTGTTTTGGCTGAAAATTTCCAAAAAAATCAGTCAAGGCAGATGGCATGTACAATTTCAGTGTAAACAAGTGAAATTATAAACAACTGAGAACTGGGTCTTATAGTGGGAAGTGTCAGGCACCCTGGATAATAAGTGGTGCTTCTAACTGCTCTCTTTCTCCCCTCTTTCAACCCCACCCCAGTAACAGAGAGAGAGAGAGAGAGAGAGAGAGAGAGAGAGAGAGAGAGAGAAGTACTTGTGAATTTGGCTTCTCAAAACACTGAGCTTTTGTTAAAGATTCTACTCAGGGCCTATTAAAATGTTTTATAATTCCACTTTTTGCTGTAATATACTTTCTCATACTACACTCACTGATTGCATTACTAATTAATCAAGTTCAATTTACCTAATTATCCCAAAGTTGAAATATTTATAAAGTTATAAGTGAACTAAAATATCACATAAAGGGCATGCTCATTAGTCTTTAATTACAGAAAAGTAATGCAAATATATAACTACCATATACAGACAGGCCTAGTTAATCCATGCTTGGTTATCCCAGTGTCTAAGTGTCAAAAACATTTAAGCTATACTGTATGGTAATCAGAAATGGTAGCTCACAAACTGATTCATATTCAGGTCAAACACCGATCAATGCATGATCTGTCAACACGAAAAATGTTTGTGTAGGTTCAAAATCTAGGAATTCATCTAGATACAGAAAGTGCAATATCATCAGATAATGGGTCTCTGCTATTTCTCCTTTGTTCTTTTGCTAAAAATCTATGACAAAGTTTACTTTAACTTAATATACTAGATATTTAACTTATTTATATGTGGTCCTAGATACATAGGATTCCCTCAGTTCTGTTGGAAGGAATTGTTGTTTTACAGAATACTGTGTTTTTTATTTGTTTTCATCCTGATGGGCATGAAATCCCCTCCAGGTGGCGCAGGTGAAATTTTAATACTCCAAGACATGTTCTTCTCTACATGGGTTATGAATAACTCCTCTTGAAGTCAAGGGGAGATATACATATTCATTGGAGACAGAATTGATCCCCAGGACTGGGTCTGAACTGTCACAATAGTTGTTTCTGGCATTTCACAACTTAAATGTGTCACATATTTTTTCTCCAAATTTCAGACTAAACAAAACAAATGCTTTCACTTACCCCAAGGATCTGTCAACTTCTCTTACATTTTTTCAAATCCTCGTGGGCTCTTACAATTCTTATTTTGTATACTTATCCTACGTTATTTCTGAACCCCCTCATTACATTTTTATGGACTTACTTACTCTGCTTTCAGAGTAATTCTGACATACTTCTTTCTCACCCAAGGGGGTATCAACGTATTATAATTAGGGAATGACCAGTCTCACTGTGGCCCCAGAACTAATGCATTCTGTGGCTTCTACGACTGAGAGTGCACTTAAAGAGCAAGTTGACACAAATTAGCCTATGTTAACTTTATACTATTTACTGGGGAAAGTTTGTTTGTGAAACAAAAACAGGCTAGGGGCTAGCTTCCCATAAAGAAAGGAGATAGGAGCAGACTAGCTGAAAAGTCCCTGAACATAAGCTAACAGGCATGTAGCGGTGCTTAGAAAATAATGGAATTGAAAGGTTCTTCTCTCTGCCAGAAATCAGCTGAAGTTAGGAGGGATCCTTCCTACAGAAAATGACTAAATGTATTACAGGAATCCTGGGCCTATTAGAGGGAAGGAGACCTGTGAGGAAAAGAGGTCACAACCATAGTCCTCTTTCAGCTTTGTGAGCCTCAGAGTTTCACCTGAATGTCTACACTGCAATTTTATAGCCTCATAGCCTGAGTTCTGCAAGCCTAAGTCAGCTGACACAGGCCAGCTGCAATGTTGATTGCTGTGTAGACATATCCTGTGACAGCATGACTAGTTCACAGGAAGAGTAGAGTTTTAAATTAGTGACATGGTGTTTGATGTTGACTCTTGAAACTTTTACAGTCTCTCAAGTCGTCGCTAAGTGCTGATGTGACCTACATGAACAATGCATAAGAATATTTTGCTTAGAAGTTGAACACTTTGTTCTGTTTGATTTCTAAACTAATTGCAAGTTCTAATACATTTTAATTTGAATAATTACATTTTCTCTAGTCATTTTTTACCTTATTTGCAGTTCTGTAGCTTTTTAGATGCTTAATATTCCATTAATTGTCACAGAAAAACAAAAACAAGATAGCTAAATAATGATAAATGTGTCTTCTTTTATGCTTGCTATACAAACACATTGTTTTAAGACCTTTCATGAAGGGAAAAATGGAATTAATTACTGCAGAAATTAAAGATTAATCAAAAAGTGCAGCAAATGAAAACCCATAGAAATTATAGCTCTCCATAAAGCTGTGAAACATAACCAAGACAGTCTTAGAGTAAAAGAACTTCATTTGGAGGTCTATTCCTTTTTCATGAGCACACATTTAACTCCCATTAATGTTAAGAGGAGTCAAGGAGGAAAATCAAAGAAAAAACTGGTCTCTCTGGTTCAGTACACTTGAAAGTGATGTTTAGTTTAAATGAACACACAAAAATAAACGTTAAATTGCCATTAAGAAAATTACAGAAAACAGCAGAATCTAGGCAATTCAAAAATGAGATTTTTCATATGTTTTAATGTACCACATTGTAGCCTATAGGGTAAATTCAGGAAAATGACCCCTTTACACCCCCAAATACAACTGCTGGGCACAGCATACAGGTGACAGGGAGCAATAAATACACAATCCTCTTCAAGCCTAATCATCCAGTGGTATTCAGAATCCCATGCAGAATGGCCAGACCTCTTCATACCTTAGGAGGTGAATGTGCTTTCATTTTTGCACAAAAATGTCACCAGTCTGGAAGCGCTGCTAAATAGACAGAAGCTATGCGCAAAGCCCATATACGAGGGCATGGCTTTCCCAGTGCCTCTGGGACATTAGCATATGTTCAAGGCAGAAAGGAAATATGTGAATCTAACAATCTAGCATCCCAATATGCAAGTGAAAGGAGAAAATATTTGTCACAAGTTTTCTCTTCTAATAATAAGCTTTTAATAACCTTTTTCTGGGTTAATAACTGCCAGATCTTATTCTGGCCCTCTCCATGAGGCCCTGATCCAGAAAAGTCTAAGTGTATGTTTAAATACTTTGCTGGGCCTAAAAGTCTTCTTCCTTACATCTTCACCCATTTAAAAAAAACAAAAACAAACAGTGGCTAAATTTCTATCCTCTCCCCTTCTTTCTCCCATCCTCATCAAAATCTCCAACTGCTATTTGCCTCTAACCCCTCAAAAGCCCTCCCCCGCCCCGACTCCTGTCTTGTTCTTTCCCTTGTGTCTTCTTCCCTTTTGGCTATATGTAAACACTTGTGATCCCTTTGTTGAAAAACACATTTTTCAATCACACCTGTCTCTCCAATTATCTTATTTCCTCCTTCTTCTTTCCAACTATTTTCACTCTACTGAAGTCAAGGTCACTAATGAACTCCTCCTTGTTAAGTCTGAGTCAGACTTCTCTATTATTCCTGATGTCCCTGCAGCTCTCAACACAGTTAATCATTATCTCCTACACTGCTTTCTTGGGTAACTGTTTCATTGCTTTCTTGGGTACTGCACTCTCCTGGTTCTCCACCAAGCTCATTGGTTTGAGAATGTCCTTTTTTGGCTCTTGGTCCCCCCATATCAATTTTTTCTGTTAGCTTGGAGTCTGTCCACGCTCCCCTTCATGCCCTTGTCTGTTACCATATAATTGTGCTAATGGAAGCTATTATATTTAGCAATGCTCACTGGTTTGTCTGTGTCTAGTTATAGTTAAAGTTCTCCAGCAGGAGGCAGTCTTTTCTCTATTCTGAAGGCCTGCTGGCAAGACAAAGTGTCAAAAACTAACATCCTTGAAAAAGCAAAACCAACCAGCATCTAGGCACTGATCATCAAAGCTCATGGACAAGTCACATTATCAGAATGGATGATGACAGTCTCCTGAAACAAGTCTTCTACAGTGAACTGAAATTGGAAAGCACAGGAAAGGCAGTCAATATAAATATTTCAAAGACAGACTTAAGCAGTATCTCAACTCATGTGGCATACATACCATTAATTGGTCATTGGGAAATTTAGACTTGAAATTAGATGAAGGTTTCTAACCATCAGAGGAGTGAAGTTTTGGAATAGCCTTACAAGGGAAGCAGTGAGGGCAAAAGACCTATCTGGCTTTAAGATTAAACTCGATAAGTTTATGGAGGAGATGGTATGATGGGATAACATGATTTTGGTAATTAATTGATCTTTAAAATATTCATGGTAAATAGGCCCAATGGCTTGTATTGGGATGTTACATGGGGTGGGATCTGAGTTACTACAGAAAATTCTTTCCTGGGTATCTGGCTGGTGAATCTTGCCCTTATGCTCAGGGTTTAGCTGATCACCATATTTGGGGTCGGGAAGGAATTTTTCTCCAGGGCAGATTGGAAGAGGCCCTGGAGGTTTTTCGCCTTCCTCTGTAGCATGGGGCACGGGTCACTTGCTGGAGGATTCTCCACTCCTTGAAGTCTTTAAACCATGATTTGAGGACTTCAATAGCTCAGACATAGGTGAGAGGTTTTTTGCAGGAGTGGATGGGTGAGATTCTGTAGCCTGTGTTGTGCAGGAGGTCGGACTAGATGATCATAATGGTCCCTTCTGACCTTGGTATCTATGAAAAACTTCAAAGACACAGCCAGTGAATGGAGAGCAACTATCAATAAAGACTAAACACTTTAAGACAGACTGACATGAAAAACTTACTGAAAAAGGGCCAAGCATGATGTCAAGGCTTCAGTGGGACCCTATACATTCCTATACGACATCTGCTCCTCACAGATTGGCCTATGCAGCCACAAGAGAACCCAGGAGATGTCATGACATCATCATCTGATAACACAGACAGCCACACAGTTAACGGAAGCTATTACATTTACCTGTGCTCACATTTAGCTGTGCTTGTGCCTGATTATAGTGCTAATATGCAAAGTTCTCTAGGAGTCAGCGGTTCTAATGACACCATTTTCAATATTGATTTGAAATTGATGAATACAGATGAGTCAAAGCTACTGTACTGGACCAAATTCATATCTGGTGAAATCCCATTTCTTTCAACAATCTTCCACAAGTGATAAATTTGGTCCAATATGTCAGTTTGAGAAATGAATGCTATCCATTAATATCTTTAAATCTGAACTTTAAGTAATATGATTTTTGTTGTATTGAAAATCCTGTTTCAAAGTTACCACACAAATAAAGGTTTCCATGAGATGATAGTTAAAATGTCCAAACCCTGTATAAATCTATAAATGACTCGGCATCAGTGCTCTGATATGGAAAACACTTAGGAAAATTTTCCTTTCTCCTGCCTGTCCCATTTTTTTGTTGTCTCGCCCATCCAGATTAAACTGTTGTTATTCTGAAAAAAAATGTGTTACAAATTTTTTCATAAAGTCAATAAAATATATATATGAAAAAGAAAATCCTGGTTTTAGACTGGGTTACATTGTGATAAGGAGAAAAAAAATCAGTAAACATTTCATTCATTTAGTGAACTACTGAACTTTCTATTTAGAGTTTTTTCTGGATGATCAATTAAATATTTTGCATTAACAGCAAAGCATTTTTTTTTTAAAGAAAGAAATCTCGATTCAAGTACCACCCTTGCTAGTGTAGCTGAGTTAACACTTGGTCCTAGTCTAAGCAATGTCTGGCTGACCCCACGGAAAGGTAAAACTGTTGTAGAAACTATAAGACAAGGTACCATGGTCACTGAAGCTATGATTTTGTTCTCTGCAGTGGCAGCAATCATTTACTTTGGGATAGATTTCACAAGAGCAGATCGGGGAACAGAAATATCAGTCACTATCATCAACCCTCTTGTATTGTAGATCCAAATAAGTAGTTTATTCATGTTGTGAAACCTTATAATGAAAAATCATGGTACATTATGCCTTGACCTTTGCAATCACCACCCATCTGTTGGGAAATCTCTGAGACTCCACAATATAACCAAGACAACATGGCAAAAATGTAGGATCTGGTGAAGTGCCATTGCTGGCACCAGAGGCTACAATGAAACTATCCAAAATAGCATATCTAAGGGAGTTTGAGATTTTACAGCCTGCTCCTTTGCAAGTACAAAGAACTAGTAAATAAACAACAATTACTCATGTAGAGGAAGATCCTGATATCAGAGACAGAAAAGAAGGAGCTGATAAGAGATACTAGATCTGGAATTATCAGTACAACAGAGAGGTACTGTAGAATGAATGTCTGAGACACAATGGCTTTTCTCTGTCCATAACCCAGTAACATTTGAACCCCACAATTGTTCAATTGAACAATTGAAATCCCATCAATTTCAAATTTTTAGGGAATGTTCTAGGCCTCGGTAGCCAGAACCATACTGATTTTGGTGAAAACTGGACAACCAGAAGGGGGAAATAGAGAATGTAACTCTTTACATTTGAAGACCCCGCAGCTTCAACCACCTCCATAATAGACCATAGGTCAAAGAACCAGTTGATGGCAGCCATTAACACCTTCCAGAATAACAATATTCCAATCTGGCTCCGCCCATCTTACCAATACAATTTAAAATGTTGACACCCTGAATGACTTATCTCCCAGACAGAAGGAAAAGAAATAAGAAGGGGAGGGGGGAAGGAGGCACACACAGAGCTCATGTCATGGTGGGGACGGACACAGAGCCGCTGGCTTGAAGTGAAGGAGAAATATGTGGAGACACATGGAATCACTGATGGAGGGTAACATGGGGTCCCTTTCATGGGGAAAGGGAGCAATGAAGAAGCACATGGAGGTGGAGAATGGGGGACAATGGTATGGGGGGAAAGGGAGACATAGGGAACACTGAACAACTAGCATATTATAGAGAGGAGAATAGGAGGCACAGGGGAATGATGGGGCACACAGAGACCCTGTTATGATGGGAATGGGGGTCTCTGGGAAAGGTTTGAAGGGGCTCTTTAATATGGAAAGATAGTTTCAGTTCTTGACAAATGGCTATGTTCCCTAATCATAAAATGATATTAATATAGTGATACATTTAGCAGAGTCCAACCTATATTTTGGGATACTTGGGGCCCTTGAGGGTCTAAACCATGACCCGCGGATGTGGCTGTGTTAAGAAGAAACTTTTAATTTGACTCTGTATGTTTTGGATCTCCAAACAAGCTTTGACTTTCCAAAAGCCTTTGGAAGATTTTGAAAAGTAAGCGCTTAATTCTAGAGACTTTTCTTAGTCCATACTTATTTGTATTACAGTGGTACCTGGAGGCCAGGGCCCCATTGTCTGAGGCACTGTACACACACAAAACAAAGAGACAGTCCCTGGCTTGAAGAACTTGGAATTCAAGTGTAATATGATAGACAATAGATGGATAAAACAATTGGGGGAGCACAAGGAAACAATGAATTGACACTGGTCAGCATGATGAGCAGTGGTCACAGCAAACAAGCAGACTACTGTCTTTTTTTTTGTAGGCATCAGAAGAGAAGAGTTTTAAATTGGTATCTGAAGGAGAACAGTGAGGTGGATTCAATGGTATTTATGGCATATTGCATAAATGGCAGCACTGGAGAAAGCATAGAGGTGCTTGTTTAAAAATTTTAAAAAATGGATGATGGAGGCTGGGATCTTTTACAGCACAAGGGCATGCATTGATGTCTCAGTGTGGTAGAAGAGATAATGGGTAGTGTGGAGACACAAATAGTTTGTGTTTCATTTGATAAAGGGGAGCCAGTGCAGGGACTCAAAGAGAGGGATGACATGGTGGAAGCAACAGGCCAAGAAAATGATCTTCGCAGCAGCATTTTGAACGGATATAAGTAGGCCAAGATGGGTTTTTTCCACAGCCAGAGAATGAGATGTTGCAACAGTCAGACACAAGATGAGGGGCTGGACAAGAGATTGAGCTGCATGGACAGAGAGGAAAGGCTAATTTTACAGATGCTACACAGGATGAAGTAGCAGGACTTAAACATCACCTGGATGTGAGGGCCTAGAGAGAAGGCAGAGTCAAAGATGACACCCATGTTATGGGCCTGAATGTCAAGGAGAATGGGGTGTTTTGCAGTTACTGAAAAAAGGAAGGAGGGCTTTTAGGGACAGATTAAGAGTTCTGCTTTGACCAGATTGATTTTATACTGACAGATGGACATCTACAAGGAGATGTCAGAGAGACAGGCTGAAAGTTCAGTTTGGACAGAAGGAGACAAATACAGAATGGAGAGGTAGATGTGAATCTTCAGCATAGAGATAATAGCAGAACTTGTATTTGTGAATAAGATCATCCAGAGATGAGGGGTAGCAGAAGAAGAGGAGGGGATCTCCTTTGGAATATCCACAAAAAGTTGGAGGGAGGAGGATCCTCTGAATGACACAATGAAGGAGAGGTCAGAGAGGTAGGAGAACAGGAGATGACAGTTACAGAAGCCAAAGGAGGAAAAGACATTAAGAAGAAAAGCATGGTTGATGGTGTCAAAAGCAGCTGACGAAATGGAAGAATACGGAGTCCTGGTTCTGAGTTTAAACTAGGAAGGTCATTAGGGACTTATAAAAGCCACTTCTGTGGATTACAAGGGCAGCATATTAAATGAGTTTTACAGATATTCTTCCCTTTTATCATCATTTAAAAAAGAAATTCATTGCTATTAAAAATGCTGAAACTGGAATATGATGGTGTTTTGTTTAAAAAAAAATAGATGGGGAAAAATAGTTTTTGGACAAATTTTAAGAGATGCTGAACACCTGGAACTTTCACTTAACAATGAAGTCAGTAGAAGCTGTGAATCTTATCACCCATGAAAATCAACCACTGGCAAATATGCTTCCTTTGCTGCTTAATAAGATGCACGGTTTAAATGATATAGAAAGCTTCTTCTTCCTTACACTTTGCAAAAATTCTTCAAAGACATTCAATTTTACAAACTATGCAACCAGTAACTAAGGTGAAGGCCCTTTAGAAATGCATGCTATTAAATAAAATAGTCATAATAATAGTTAATTTCTGCACCAAGGATTGATATATATTTATCTCTCTCAATCCTTGGTGCAGAAATTGCCTCGATACTATTCCATCATATTATAATATGATGGAATAGTATCGAGAAGGCAGGGATATTTGGCTTCAGTAGGCATGTTTCCAGTTTGTTCCTTCAGGGTTAATCTAACATGGAGCACCAGATGAGGTCTGAATCTGTGGTACACAAGTGGGTGGCCAGCAGATAAGGAGGTTCACAGATTAGTTTGGGATTGAGGATATAGATGTAGTCACAATCAATGTAATATTGGTCAAGGAGAGCTATAATTAGGGAAGATCTCTAAATTTCTGTAAGGATTTGGTGGAATGAACTTTTATCTCCTGAAAGGATATCATTTACAAGACCTCCCAGATGGCAAAATTTCAATACTTACCAGATTGGGTAGGTGGGTGCCAGAAGATTTATTTCTTACAGATTATGTGGCCCAGCATTAAATCACATTATTTTCGTCTGTGTCTCGTATACTGCTGTGTCCACTCCAATACGGTTTAATTTAAAAAAAAATCATTCTAATTACAAACAGCATGACTGACATCTGCTCAATCAGGCACACATGAAGCTGTTTCTATTTACGGTTACCAAATAAAGGGGTCAATATTTAAACGTTCTGACAGCTAACCCCTCCACAAAATACCAGTTTGGACTAATATGAATCATATAATCCTACAGGTTCTGGAGACTGAATACTTACACAGCTTTAGTTTATCATCTTTTCTGAACTGGAAAGGAAATGCCAACAGCTCAAACGTGTTTGAAAATATCACATGAAGTTGATTAAGTAGATGGGATTCAATCAGTTTCACATTTATAATAGGGTACACGAGAAAGATTAAACAACTCTACTTACTTTTTATTTCTAAAGACTCCTCCAAATAAGCTTTTTTCCTACCCTCAACATTAAGGCATGTGGATAGCTTTACAACATAACAAAACCTATTTCTAAAAATACACTGACGACAAATAAAAATAGCACTGGCCTTAAAATGGAAATTATTAAATGTGGGGGGAATTAAGTTAAGCATGCAGAAAGTTACATTCACGTAAATTTATAAAACAAGTAGTTGAGATTTCCACACAGCCAAGAACAACATAATGAACATATTCATTGCTATTAACATACCGAGTCACATTTACATCTCTGGTGACTCCAAATCATAATACCGGAAGGTTTAAAAAAATCACTACATACGTGTATATATATAGATTATATATAGATAATGAACAGGGGTGGGTGTGTGTACACACACACACACACACACACACACACACACACACACACACAAAACTGTTGAGTATCTACGTGCAAAGTATCACCAGGAGTCCATACCCATCTTCCAGACATATGGATATCTTTTCCATTTCCTTTCCCTTTGATCTCTCCACACAGCCCCAAACAGTTAGGACCCATTACATTTTTGAAAAATAGTATTTAATCTTAACTTCATTTCCCTAATTGTAAGGAACCAAATTTGTCTTCCTGTAATCATGATTATTGTTGGGATTTTTCAGGTGATTAAAAATGTTTATGGATACATGCTATATCAACTAAGTCCTTTCTTCTCTAAGAGTAACTGCAGACATACCATCAACCAGATATACTTTCCATAAATAGGAAAGAAAATAAATTGATAAAAGTTTGCTATCAGGGTGAAAAGGACTTGCCATCCTCAAGGAAAATGTCACTAGCTAAAAAATTGGTTTGTAGCTTATTGCCACGGCTATTCTGGAATGAAACCAAAAAGCAAGTGGCAAACTTTGTTTTAAACATAGTTTGTTTCTCTAGCACTGCCTTTTAAAAATACTGAAAGCATTGTTATTCTGTAATTATTAGGGCTAGATCATCCCACACCTGCAATAAATGTTGAGTAGTCAATTACACTGTATGTATGAAATCCAAGGCACTACATATAGATTAAGGTGGCATTCAATATATGGATAGAAAAATCTGTTTTATAATTATTAATTATTAGAGCTATATTTAAAATAAACAATCCCTTATATTATGGCAGTGTTTGAGTATCCATATGTAAAATTGACTGAAAACTGACTAATCTACTTTCATTGCCCAAGTTGCAAGAAAACACAGAAAGTAAAACATGACCAGTAATGAGAATATTTGCAACAATTTTTTTATTAACTAAACAAAAGGTATTGTGAAAAATGCAATGTAGATAAGAAAACTACAGTGTCCCATAAATTAAATTCTTCCTGTACAGTTGTTGATGCTGATTTTTATTAGTCAACATTTCATTATGCATTTTTTCCCCTTTTAGTGTCTCCTTCATTTTGTAATAAGCTTTTGACTTTTCCACTCTTCCTTTACGCTGACTGAATGTTAATAATTATGGGCCAGATACTCCTGCTGAGTAGCACATTAGCCTGAGTTGGCCCACTGAAATCACTGCAAGATATGTGACATTATCAAGCTTTATATAATCTCAGTTTTGAAGGCAATGTTTTAAAATGTTTTTTCACTGTGGCTCATTTACCACATATGATTTCACTTGTGTTTTTGGGAACCAAAAGCACATTTAAAGTTTTTACAGTTATGCAGTTCAAACAGCAAATATGCTATGGGCTTAATATGACAGAACAGGGCATGGTATTTCCAAATCAACATCCATGGGGAAATTATACCAATGCACTGCACAGTTCTATAACACTGATATCCTTTATTGACTTGTGTTCAGAAAATGTATTCTACAATTTACAGTCATTTACAAATATATTCCCAATAAAAGCAAGTAACTGTATTGTAGAGTGTGGCACGGTGCTGGTTGAAAAGCCCTTAATCAGCTCCTGCCACTCCAGCCCCAATTAAGGGGAATGGATTGGGGTTGGGTGAATAGCCCTGTATCTGCCTGGTAACTGGCCACATTTGCCAGTCTTATTAGCCCCAAGCTATAAAGGCTGGGAGGGAAGCCAGAGAAGCAGGAGAGGGAAAGAGAAAGGTCAGGCACAGAAAGAAGTTGGAGCCTCCTAGTCTGTTGCCGGCCAGGCCTGTTGTAGGAAAAGTAGCTGTGAAGCCTGTATATAGTTGGGAACAGGTGGTCGGAATCCTTATGAGAATAAAGCGCATGGGTGTTGCACCAGACTGAGGTGGTCCCTGACTCATTGAAGAGGGAGGCCCAGGGGCCAAATACCCAGGGGCATAGATGAACCCCATTACATAGAACAATATTAAGCTTTCACTGATCTTGGAGAGAATCAAAGTAAACTTTGCCTGGAGTAAAAGAACAAAAATATTAATCTCTTATGTCAATTTCAAGAGTGATTGCTCCTCAAATAACTTCAAATGGACCTTTATTTTGATACACATGCATCATAAGTTTCAGAGAATAAAGAAAGTGTAGCATCTTTAAAAAGAGGAATAAGTAAATATTTTTAAACAACTATGGATCTCCTGTAGTCTCTCACATTTTTAAAATTTTGCTGACAAAGGACTAGATTTTGTATTTGCTCCTAGTCTTGTGTAAGAAATGACACAATTTGGGCCACCTAAGAAAAGCCCTGAAAGTGCAATATGAGAAACAATCTCTTTCCCCTTATTCCTAGGGAGTACTAATTACAACCAGCTCAGCTGTGCTCATTGGGACATTAGAAGGGGAGCACAGTAAGTTCCCCATCACCTTTCTCAGTGGTGGGAAACAGTGCCAGACACAAAGAGACCCTATTTCCTTCGAGACTAACGAATTTATTAGAGCATAAGCTTTCGTGAGCTACAGCTCACTTCATCGGATGCATTTGGTGGAAAAAAACCACCAAAAAAAATTTGTTTTTTTCCACCAAATGCATCCGATGAAGTGAGCTGTAGCTCACGAAAGCTTATGCTCTAATAAATTTGTTAGTCTCTAAGGTGCCACAAGTACTCCTTTTCTTTTTGCGAATATAGACTAACACGGCTGCTACTCTGAAACCTGTTTCCTTCGACACCCATGCAATGAAAATGTGAGAAGGCCACACAGGAGCACGTGTGCATCTCTCTCTCTTTCTTTTATACCTCCCTACAGCCCATGTACTGCTATGTATGGCCAAGTCATGACTGAGCCTACAGACCCAATGAAGTCAAGAGACTACTCACAGTACAGTACTAACGAACACAAGTAAGGGTGGCAGAATCTTGCCCTTAGTGGGTTCATTTTGCCCCATATCTTTCCACACAAAGCGACACAATTTTGACTGCTTCAGTTATTGTATATCAGAGTTCAATCATAATGATTTTAGTGCTAACAGCCACTTGTACATCCCGGTGTATACCAGACACTATATATCCTGAAAATGCATTCAGTGTTAGTAGCAGACATTTAGATGTATGTATGAAACCACTGCCATCTTTTCAAAGGATAAATGTAATGAGAGAATCTGATTCTCCGCCTGCACAAGTTTTGCAGAACTACTTACACTAAAAGCAACAAGGCTTGCCTTATATGCATCTTTTTCATTTGAGAATTTTCAAAGTTTTTTTAGAAAAAGCTCTCATTCCACACTCTCTGAAGCTCTTAATTGCACAATGCATGTATAGCTGCTCTTACAATATCTGAAACTCTTGTGCCACAGTGTTCTGAATACTGTGCTCTGAATACTGAGGTACTTCACAAGCCAAACATGAAACCATCACTGACATATAGATATGAAAAATTAAGATTTCTGGAGATACTCAAACATGTTTCAGAAGTTAAAAATCTCCTTCCATACCTTTCTCACATCCTCTGCAATTGTACCCCTATAAGGAAGAAATGGCTAGGAACCACCATCATTGCTGGAAAAATGTTGTAGGCAAAGAAAGGTCCCGTGGGTCCCGTCTCTTCCCTTAGGGAGTAAGCCTTGCTCACTTCCACATAAAAGGACTGGGGAAGAAATGGCTGGGAAGGAGGCATTCAGGAACTTCTATGTTTGTTTTGTTTTGAATTTTCTTCAAAGACAGTTAATTCCTTTGGGATGAGGGTAGGATAGAAGGAAGATAGGGTGACCAGATAAGTGGGAAAAGTCAGGACACTTTTTTGGGGGGTGGGAGGTGGTGTATGGTTGCATAGATAAAACAAAGCCCCTAATATCAGGATGTCTGCTCACCCTAAAGGAAGATGATACACTCTGAAAAAATGACAATCTGGCTTTGGCACCAGTACAGAGGGGGGGAACAGGGCTGGGAGTTTTTTTAATATGTAAATTCTATACTTTTAATACAATTAGTTATTATTTGTTAATCTATTTCTGTTTGTCTGGCTTTTTAGAGGATAAGATCTTTGAGACAAGGACCATCTTCCTTTCTGTGCATGTACAGTGCCTAGCCCAGGGGCCCATTTCCTGACTGGCCCTTTGAGTGCTACCATATGAAATTACTAAACAATGACAACAAGATATTTGGCATGATTTAATCACATTTCAAACAGGTTTTAATAGTTCTCATATACATATATGCAACAAGTAATTTACTGTGAATTATTTATGACTATTTCTCAAACACTAAAGTCAAAATAGTATATCCTCATTTTAAAACAACACAGTATTTCCAGTCCCAAGCATTCAGAGCCTCCAACAACTCACGACATTGGCTTAGAAATCATGAGGTTTTTTTCAATAGTCAATTTGAGATTCTTTTTTGTTTGCCGTCGGAGATTTTAAATTGCACACAGGTCACATTTCCAAACTTTTCTCTACAACTACAAAAGGCTAGAATCTGACTTTTAAAAAACAAGAATTCTGAGATTCTCACAATCTCTTGACTCCAAGGGCTGGAGCTTTAAGAAATGTATTACATATAATGAGATTCAGGATAAGAACTGGCTGGCAACACTGAGAATGAAATTTTGGTCATAACCTGATGTGCTTATCTTATCAAAGCTGAGCAGGACCATCCTTCTTCTGGGTATGTCTACACAGCAGCCGGGAGCATGCCATCTTTGCTTGAGCTAGCACATTAAGAATAGCAGTGTGGGCACTGCAGAAAGGGCTGTGGCTCAGTCTAGCCACCTGAGATCAAGTCCACATCATCTGCTGGGTTCATGCTAGCCTAAGGCACCATCTATGCCACAACGTCCACACTGATATTTTTAGTATGATAGATTGAGCAGAGCTAGTGCAAATCTGTACATCTGGGCTGGGAGGCTGGCTGTAGTATAAACATACCCTCTGTGTTCAACATAATATTCAGGCACTAATAGGAAGTACAATCATATTTTGGAAAAGTCATACACAGATTACAAGTGCAGCAGAAAATCAAAAGGAAAAATTAATACAGTAAATAGCAGTTCTACAATCTTTAAATGGGTGAGGTATTGAATAAGTCCATTGATTAAAATTCTATATAGAAAGAAGGTTGTGGGGTTTTTTTTTTTGTTTGTGCTTTTACAGGTAATGAGTGTATAGCTTGTGTAAGTTTGACCATTCAACCGGGATGAATTTTTTTTTCTTCCTCTGAAGCATCAGGTATTATCTATTGGTGCGGACACTTTGGTGGGATAAAGATCTATATTGTCTATTGTGTCTACACTGATATTATATGGTGGATATCAAGATGCTATTGACTTGCTTGCAGTTCCTGACAGGAGTGGACAGAACTGCCTTCTCGTGGTTTCATTCTTTTCTCCGGAGAAATCTCAGAGATTAATGCTGGGCAAATATTCTTCTGTTTTGTTATGTTGTATACTGAAGGTTTCCATGATGCCACCCCTTTTATTCAATGTGTATGAGCTGTTAGGACAGTTAGTGAGTAGATACCGCACTCTCAAAACTGGATGAGAAGGAGATATAAAGTTGAGTGTCACCGCCACAATGAAGTGCTTTCAGTATGGTGATGACACTCAGATTTGTATCTCCTTTTTATCCAGCTTCAACAGTGCAGTCAAGTGTCTCAGTCAGTGTTTGGGAGATACTTGAGTACGAATGAGAGTAAGTTTATTGAGAGAACATCCATGTAAGACTAAGGTGTTTGTGGTGCATTGCAGGAAGCAGTTAGAGGATTTGGCTAGATTTATACTTAGCACGAGCCCCAAATCAGTGTAAAAGAGTATGCACATAATTTTCAATACAGTTTGTAACTTGTGGATCTGGTTAAATGTCCAGTTGCTTTTTTCCATGTATGCCTAGTCCATGGGATGCAAATTTTTCTTCTAGATGCAGACATGACTACTGTAATCCATACCATTGTCACTTTGAGATTAGACTACTGTAATGTGCCACACCTTAAACCCATTACGAAACTGCATCTAGGGGAGAATGAAGCAGCTTGCTTATTACTAGTATCTCACAGTGAGCATGACATCTTTGTCTCAGAATTTGCAATTGCGGTCTACTGGTGGTCTGTGGGTAGAGTTTAAAGTGTTGGTCTTTCCCCATAATAGCCTGAGACCTATCTACATGGATGACTGTTTTTCTCCTCATTCACTACTGCCACAGTCACACTTTGCAGAAGGGCCTGGCCTGAGTTTTCTTGATTTAAAAGAGAGGGAATTGTGAGTAAGGGATTCTTCCTTGACTTTGCAGTTTACCCTCCATAGGTCTGAAACAGCTTGAATTTTTAATCTTCACGGCATGCTGCAAAACCCATCTTTGAACAGGCATTTGAGAAGTCTGAGCTGGGCGGAAAGGGGGAGGGAGTAGGATTTCTTCTGGAATCTGAGGTAGGGAAATAGCAATCAATCAATAAATAAAATGATAACTATTTGTTTTATGTTGGGTGAGATTTGTTGCTGTTCTGCTTTTTAGTCTCACAATGTTTTGGATTTTTTGTGGGTGTCAGCCCAGGACAGCTTTTTATGCTATTCAAATCAAAATAAATAACTGCTTTCTTTTATTAAACATTGAGATATTTGACTGTTTTTGGAAATATAAATTGACTTTAGCAACAAATTAATGAATAATTTGATTATTTTATTCTTACCTGAGAAGAATATGTATGACCATCTGATCCACAAATAGGATTGGTATAAACTACTGGACACTGCTTGCAGTTTGACGAAATGTGACCAACTCTCCATTGTTTATGGCCTAAACCAGCCTCTTTCATACTGTAAATAAACAAAAAGCATGTAACCTGATAAGCAACAGTGTTTGTAAAAGCATTTATATTCACACTATAATTATTAGTCACCTGAGGACCTTGTGTATTAGGTTCCAGTTGGTAAAAACATCTTTCCTACAGTCTCTCTCTCCCACAGCTTTTAGATGACACTTATAACTGTGGAATCTGAGCATCTCCATGGTATCTCAATACCTACCTCTTTACAGCAAGCAAAAAATGACTAAAAAAGAAGATGTAGTAACACTTATTCTTATTGCTTTAGCGGAAAAAAATCCAGCAGGTGCACATACATATAAATGTGCGAACATAAGGAAAATGTAAAATGCCTACCACACTACTGGGTTTATATAAATAAGAGAATAAAATAATCGGTGATTTCTATGCATTATTTATCTGCTTGGAATCTTACTAAGGAACAGAAGGAAAAAAAAAACGAGAAATCTGCAACACAATCTCAATCCACTGGGCTGTGTCCTTAGCAGCGAGTCTCTAAACTGATATTGTGAGGAAGTCCATAGAATTAAAGTTCCTCCTCAATTCCCTGTTCTTCCATTCCATGGTTCTCGAAGTAGTCACAGTTTGAGAATTACTTGTCTAAAGCGATTAAAAAAAACTAAATAGCACCCTTCAATTTATTTGTGAAAGTAGTAAAAAATGTGCAGGGGCATACACGTATACCTGATGCTGAATTGCTGGTAGTCAAAACACACTGGCCTGGATTCTCATTTATGCTATAGCTTCTCTACACCACTCTGGCAGTGAAAAGGGAGTTTAAAGTGGGTAAAGACATAATCTATAAGCATAACTATGTGTACAAATATTATGTGTGTGTAAATTATGAATTAGAGCAGTGTAAACGTGTTAATGTAAAGGAAATCAAGCCCATTGAACACAACAATTAGCACTTACTACTGCCAAAAATCAATGACAGCTTAAATTATTTGCAGAATAAATGGTTTTATGCAAGTCAAACCTGCCCATAAAGCCAGTCAAAACTAGATATATAGCTACAGGACACAAATTTCCATCTACAGGCCCCAGATCAGCAAAAACACTTAAGAACATGCTTAGAAACTTTGCTGAATTGGGAACATAGATCTGCAAATGTATCTTAGCTTTGACTGCAACATTCCTGTCATTCTCTCCGGAATACTGACTCATTCATGACACATTTTGGTAAACTGTGAATTGCTCTGTGTAGACTAGCATCAACTGAAGACTATGTTAACACCATTAATCTCATCTCACTTGTAACCAAGACAAATCTGAATCGGATCTCTAGATACGAACAGCCAGTGCACTAATACCCTATGACAACTACATCCTCTGTCCTTACTTCTTTGAAAGTATCACACTTTCACTTGTGCATCAGTGAAATTTGATCCTTTATCCCTTGTTTTTCATCTATAGGATGTGTTCAGATTCCCACCATGCAATGCCATTATACAGTTGTATGACAAATAAAAGTAAAAAAAAAATATTTTGCTTAAACTACATATATTTGCCTTACTTTTTTTTTTTTACATGAGCAAACACAGCACATACTATAGTATTGAGAGAGGGAGGATGGTCCAGTGGTTAGGGCACTAGCCTAGTATGATAGACCCTGGCTGCAGTTTCCTGGTCCACCACATATTTCTATGTGACCTTGAGCACGTAATTTAACCTCTCTGTGCCTCAGTTCCCCATCTGTAAAAAGGGGAACAGCAGCATTGCCCTACCTCACAGGGGTTTTGTGAGGATAAATACATTTAAAAAATATCGGGGCCCCCCAACATGATGGTAATGAAGCCATATAAGAACTTTAGATCGACCTTCCTTTGGTGATGTATAAAACACATTCTTTACAAGTGACATCTGTACCTCCCAGTTTGAAATTAAACATACTGACATGGGAAATTTTGAAAACCAAACTGTTTTACACCAAAAACAAACTACTGCATCTGAAAACATGCACACTTCTTAATTATTAGTAATGGTTTCCATTCTGATGCAAACAAATACTTTCTTACAAGCATCTATTATTTAAAATACAAAAAACGTGTGGGCTGTCCTTTACCATTCTCAGTTTTTCAAGGTATGTAGCCTCCAGCCCGTGAATGAAAATATGTATGAGCCTTTGACATGTGAAGAGTTGAGAGGATATATATATATATTATAAACTAAACTGAATTATAACCATTACTACATGTTGATGATGGCTTGAACTAACAAAGCATATTATTATTATTATATATTATTTACAAACAGGCAAAGTAAGAAAAATACTACTACAGAATTTATCAGAGTTTTATTTAAGGATATGTACTTTGTATGTTTTTGATGTGATGTTAGTATTATGTGTTTTAACTGTTACAAAGTTTGAACTTTTTGAATCTGTGTCTATTCTCATTAAATAATTGTCTGACTCTCCCTTATTGTTTGACCCCTTGCCTCATTGTTTTGCACAACCATGAGAAAGTACATAAACCAAGTAAAGACTTAAAATAAACCAATATCATAATTATAAAATTATAAAAAATACTAAATTGTACCACACCTAAATATCAATCCATAGTCCCAATTTTAACTCACAAGGGATAAATAAATTTATTAAAGAAAACCTCCACATATACAAGTATAAAAGCTCAATTGGACTTTTTCCTTATGAGCAGCAGAATATCTATTTAAAATATCCTTATTTTGTATGTCTCAATTCTTGGGCATAGCAACATATTGTGAATATTTATTAAAGAGTGTAGAGAGAAAAAATCAGTATACAGAATAAATGAGTAATTAATATTCAGTCGGTCATATCTTTATTTTCTTTATTATTTTTAATAGAATTAGAAGGGGGGAAAATCCAGAATTACTGTGATGTGCACATGCTGACAATGAGTAACTCTCATTGCATTGCTATAATTCTTCCTGATCTCATTCTCATCTTACTGTTTTGTCATCCTTACTTGTCATAGTAAACACAGATTGTAAGGTGTCTTTCTAGGTCTTCAATGAAGTGGCCAGTATGCTCTTGGGCACAATAAAAATGGTATAAAGCACACAAGTCCCCCTCCTCTCCCTTCCAGATATAGTCTTTGCTGGTACTAAAAAAAGTAACATTAAGTGTACATGTATAAACATTATGGGCTACATTTCCAACTTAATTTTACTTGAAACATTTGTGATTACATCAGTTTGCATGCACAAAATCATGCATATATGTGTAGACTGAGTAATTGCACATACAAGAGGATAGTGAGGCACATAATTAGTCAATCTGCCCAATTAATCATGCAAATATCTGTTTGCATACATCAGTGTATGCACAAATTCTGTATGCACAAATATCTTATCCACAAATATCACGTGCACAGTTAAAACAGGTCACTGAAAGTGTGGCTTTGAACCAAAATTCTAAGCAACTCTATTCACTTAAAGATTTTATCTATCTACACACACACCACACACAAAATGAACACATTAGTCTGCACAGAGAAGAAAGATAGCATGTCTGAGTTGCAAAGAAATTTATATTTAAGAGTCCTTGATTCAAATATCAGCAGAAGCAGATTTTTCAGAGTGCAAAGTTATTTAAAGTAAATGGGGTTGATTCACTGTTGCTATGTGGACCTTAAATATGATTCAGGGGACTTGTACAATTCTTGCATCATGACTATAGTTGTGATGCTAATAGACTTCCAAGGCACTGCTATTTAAAGGTTTTCTGATTGTGTGCCAGCATAGGGCTTTGAGGGGACTTGTATCTGGACAGTATCATTAACATAATTGGATGAAAGACCTGTTTAGCACTAATCAAACTGTTTTCACTGGAGCAGATTGGATTTCTTTTGGAGCACTCTCTGTCTGGGACTTCCTTGAAGCTGCAAGTAGGAATGAAATATCACTGCCACTGTATTACTGAGATTTTCCTTTTAAGTGACAAAATCAAGCAAAGCACTGCTGTTTCAAACTTTTTGCTGCTATGTGTGGCCTGCCACACTACTTATAGTAAACTAACAAATGTAACAAAACACTGTGACAAGAAATAAATAGTTAACCAAACCCAAGAGAAAAACAAAATAATGTTAGTTTTACAAAAGACCACTTAAGATAGAAGACCCACATAGAAGTCAACTCATATTACCTTTTAGCATTTTGAATCTCCATGGCACTGAAAAAGAGATAATCAGAACATGCAGCATGTGAGACTATATAGGTGTGCTTTTGGGTTTTTTAATATTTTCTAACAAAAAGCACCCAACCGTTCAGGTTTGAAAAATTATACATAAGCTATCATTTTGGTTAAACTTTCTCAACATACATACATGGTAGGTTTCAAGATGTTAATGGCCAGGTTCTTTGTGTATGTTTAAAAGGGATACTATTGTTTGTTATCTGAACTGGAGATGAGAAACATAAAATAAAGAAATATTCTTGAAGAGGCAAATATCCAAATTTCTAGTGCCTGCTTCTGCCAATATGTTACATCTCTAACACATATCTAAACCAATGTAATATATGGCATCATGTGCCAGCAATGCCCCCTTTGCCATGTACATTGGCCAAACCAGACAGTCTCTATGCAAAAGAATAAATAGACACAAATCTGACATCAGGAATCATAACATTCAAAAACTGGTAGGAGAACACTTCAACCTCTCTGGTCACTCAGTAACAGACTTAAAGGTGGCAATTTTGCAATAGGAAAGCTTCAAAAATAATAGATTCCAATGAGAAAAACTGCTGAGCTTGAATTAATATGCAAACTAGATACCATTAACTTGGGTTTGAATAGAGACTGGGAGTGGCTGGGTCATTACACATATTGAATCTTTTTCCCCTCGTTAAGTATCCTCACACCTTCTTGTCAACTGTCTAAATGGGCCATTTTGATTATCACTACAAAAGGTATTTTTTTCTCCTGCTGATAATAGCTCATCTTAATTAATTAGCCTCTTACAGTTGGTATGGCTGCTTCCACCTTTTCATGTTCTCTGTATGTATATTTATATCCTCTTACTATATGTTCCATTCTATGCATCTGATGAAGTGGGTGGTAGTCTCTAAATTTGTTAGTCAGGAGTGCCACAAGTACTCCCGTTCTTTTTGCGGATACATACTAACATTGCTGCTACTCTGAAACCTCTGTACTAGATGACTGGAGAATAAAAAAAAGTAACAGATTTTCCAAAGAAAAGTCTCCACAGGCAATCCCAGGGTGGATTTGATTTAAATCAAATTGATTTCCATCATGATTTAAATCATGATTTTAATCACTAGTCAGGAAGACTCAATTTAATCATGGATTTCTACATAAAAGTGCATTCTTGTTGGTTGTTATAACCTTAATACATATACTTCAAACTCAGATAGATGTAGGTTTCATTTTTTAGAAGGCACACACTATACATTTTAAAGTGATTTATTTTGAAAACTTTTCAGATTAGTTTTACAGTTATATCAGAAAATGAATGATTGTTTGGTTATTTCATTTACCAAAGATAACTGAAGCAGATATTTATGAAGTCTTTGGGAAGTGAACTATCTCCAATTCAACAGGTTAATCATTAATACTTGGAGGATTTTCTTGTCATGCTGTATTAAGAGGAGAACATCACCAGACAGACATTTAAATTGTTTTATTTAACTAAAACAATGTTATGTATTCTGGATATTTTTCTTCAACAGCAAACATATAATATTTTAACAAAACAAGCATATGAATTTTTGAATTTAGTTAAACATTCAAAAACAACGAGGAGTCCGCTGTCACCTTAAAGTCTAACAGATTTATTTGGGCATAAGCTTTTGTGAGTAAAAAAATCCCACTTCTTCAGATCCATGCATCTGAAGAAGTGGGATTTTTTACTCACAAAAGCTTATGCCCAAATAAATCTGTCAGTCTTTAAGGTGACACCGGACTCCTCGTTGTTTTTGTGGATAAAGACTAACACGGCTACCCCTCTGATACTTAAACATTCAAGTTTTTTAAAATCGTGCGTCTTTTTGTTAAAATTGTTTAACTAAAAAAGTTAAATGAAATATTTTAAAAAAACAAAATTAAAAAAACCCCGCAAAATTAAAATGACTATGTCAGCCAGGTCAACATGAGAAACTTAAAATATTGGCTTCTGCAGCTAACTCAATTGTCTTCACCTTCATTTTCCTGTTTGTTCATAATCTGGAAAAGAAAAACAAGCTTTCCTGCTTTTTCAGGTCCCAAACAATTTCTCAATTTGAAATGAATTAGTCCAAAGGAAGAAAATACTCTTTCTCCACCAGCAGAAGAAGCTAGTGCTGTTAAAAAGTGAGATCACCACTTCAACAGTCTCTGAATCCAAGTGCTTAAGTAACTTCCACCAATTCACTAGTGTGACTTTCTTTAAAATATCATCAGCAAACATATATTTCTTGAATGGTTCTTATTCCCAAACGGGGTCTCTTTTATGGCCTGCTGCCATTATAGGTTTTCCCTTCTAGTGAGAGAATGATATGGTAGAGCTCAAATCAATGAAGGCTACACTCAGAAAGACCTCAAGACTTCTGGAATATGCTGCTCAAACAGTTTCACTTTTGTTTCTACTACCTGTCCCTCCCATCTCACATTTATCTCCAGACTTCATCCCCTGGTCCAGATCTATTCTGCCCCAACAATCTTCTGTTCATTGAATTTTTTGAAACTTTGCACTTTTAGAGAGAGGTAAGGGATTGACTCGGTGTACACAAATTTGCAGAGACACAATAGGGTTGAGGTCTGTTATTTCTTACTTCTATACATTTATTTATTTATTTATATAAAACATTTTTGCTGTCAACAAGCATGTTATCTCTGGCAACAAATCCACAGTTTGAGAACTGCAAAACTAAGCATCTCTGATGATATCTTCTAAACTGAGCACAGAGTCCCTTTGGGTAGATAGAAAGATTAACCTAAACAATTTATACAGAAGCCCCTGGAACCGTATAAAATTGGGTCCCTAATCCATGAAATATTGGAACTCATTTACAAAACTTTTCTTAAACATTACATTAATATATTGTCTCATACTATAGAATTAGAATTTATAATCCCTATTCCACGATGAGATATCTTTGAGCTATAATGTATCTTAATTAAAACCATCTTTAGATAGGTTTTTCCTCAAAAAGCATTTTATTAAAAAAATTCAATTTAAACAAAAAAAAAATCCAAATTTTTTTTATCTAAAAACAAACAAACAAACCATCATTTATTTTTTATCCACTCTGGGCAATCCTGACAATTACAGGCCAATAACCTGTACTAGACAAATTGTTTGAGGGAACAGTTGACACAGGTTTTTGTAAAAGGAAATCATGCTTCACCAATGTATTAGAATTCAACAAACACATGGACAACGGTGATCCAGTGGATATAGTGTACAGTGGACTTTCAGAAAGCCTTTGGCAAGGTCCCTCACCAAAGGCCCTTAAGCAAACTAAGCAGTCATGGGATAAGAGGAAAGTCCCTTTGTTTCCTGTCTTTCAGTTATTGATGCACAAAAGGAAGGAATAAATGGTAATTTCTCACAAATGGACAGAGGTAAATAGCAGCATCCCACAAAGATCTGTACTGGCACCTGTGCTGTTCAACATATTCCTAAATTATCTGAAAAGGTGTGTGTGTGGGGGGGGTGTAAACAGTGAGGCGGCAAAGTTAGCAGAGTAAACTATCTTGAGTAATTTAGTAAAGTACAAAGCAGACTGCAAAAAATTACAAAGGCATCTCCCAAAACTGGATGACTGGGCAACAAAATAGTAGATGAAATTTTATGTTCGTAAGTTGAAAGTAATGCATATTGGAAAACATAAGCCCAGCTATACATATAAAATGATGAGGTCAAAAGTAGCTGATATCACTCAAGAAAATGATTAGGGATATGGAACAGCTTCCATATGAAGAGAGATTAAAAACAGACTGGGACTGTTCATCTTACAACAAAGAGATGACTAAGGTCATCTCTATACTAGAGAAATCTCTCATGCAGCCACTCTATGTCGATGGGAGATTAATCCACCCCCAACGAGCGGCTGTGCACACTAGCGCTTATGGCAGCATAACTGATGTCGCTCGAGGGGGAGGGGTGTTTGTTCATGAATGATATGGTAGAGCTGAAATCAATGAAGGCTAGACTCAGAAAGACCTCAAGACTTCTGGAATATGCTGACATAAGTGGTAGTGTACACATAGCCTCAGAGGAGATATAAGAGAGGTCTATACAATTATGAACTGTGTGGAGAAAGTGAATAAGAAAGTGTTATTTACCGTGTCACATAACACAAGAACTAGGTAGGGGTCACCAGTGAAATTAATAGGCAGCAAATTTAAAACAAAGATAGGGAAGTACTTCACACAATGAAGAGTCAACCTGTGGAGCTGGTTGCCATGGGATCTTGTGAAACCAAAAGTATCTCAGGGTTCAAAAAAGAATTAGATAAGTTCATGGAGGATAGGTCTATTAATGGCTATCAGCCAAGATTGTCAAGGATGCAACACCAATGCTCAAGGTGTCCCTAAGTCTCAGACTATCAGAAGCTAGGTCTGGACGACGGGATGGATCACTTACTGTATCTGGCACTGGCCAATGTTGAAAGACAGGACATTGGTCTAGATGGACTATTGATCTGATCTAAAATGGCCATATTTGTGTTCTTAATGTCACTGCCTCACCAGGAGCACTCTCACTGCCAGTGGTTTCAGACTGCTTTCATTTCTGATTCTGCCCCAGCCAACCATTGCTCATACTTTAGTCCTGTGCCTGTTTCCATATAACCAGCCCCTGCTGCTGCCCAGATCTGCTCCTGCTTCAGCCAGTGACTGACATATTACTTGTTTGATAAATATCAAGGTGATTAGGCAGCAAGCAATATATGTTTGTAAATAAACAACATTTCTACATTTCTCAAGGTCTGCATGTCATAACATGTAATTTTCTCTGTGAATATCTGGTCATAATGAAATATCATCAAGAAATGTCTGAATGAGACATTTTGTCTTTGCATTAAGTATACAGAGGATGGGTTTAAACTTGTGTTGACGAAAGTGGGGCCAGGATTTCACCCTGTAACTTTAGGCTTCACGTAGCACAACTAGAGTGACAGAATACTGAAGACAGAATACAGCCACAATGGGATGGTTTATTAACTATTTGCTAATATTTTTACAAAGAAATTGTTAGAATAATTTAGCAGTGCATTCTCAGCCCTTGAGCCACATGAAATATGTCCTCCAAACCACTGGCTGCACTTGGTTTCCTTGGAATTTAAGCTTTTTTTTTTTTAATAAAGGGTACAGCTTTTAAGAGATATTCCTTCCATATGTGCACCAATGTGCATTAACACAGGGCTACATGCAAAAGTCTGTACAAGCCGGCCTCACCAAAAAGCTTTAAAAGGTATGAACTAGCCCTATTCATTTCAACAGGCTGTTGATTCAAAACTAATTATGACAATTCAAGTGTCCACATTGGTAACTATTCTTCTTCTCTTTTATGCATAAATATCCAATGAATATGTTTATCTAATGTGGTTGAATTGTCTAACAAGTTACAGATGGAAAAGACCTGTTAGGGCTACAGTACAAAACCATAACCATAGCCACTTGCTGCATTTTCCTATAGAAGCAGAAAACTATTGAGAGCAAACAGAAAAAAGTGGACTGCTTATGAATGGGGTAGATAGGGTAAGTAGATCCTGGTGTTTCAAGTGTATCTGGTTAAGGAAGGTTGCAGAAGGAAGCCACTTCTTCTAGGGTCATGGAAGACTCCACTCCATCTCTAAAGCCAATACTTGACTTTCAACAGCTACAGAAGATATTGCCAAGTATTTATTAAAACTTCAGAGATGAGTGGGGACCTTAGCTTGAAATTGCAAGGGGAGTGGGAGGCCTCTCAAAGTTGCACGCATTTTCATGGAAGTTCAGAAAAATGTTTTCTATTTTCTGTCTTGCTCAAAAAATATGAGTATAAATTGTTGTCCACCTGCTGAAAGGATCCAACTAATTTCACAGTTCATTGCAGTAGCTTTGAAGGGGACAAAAGAAAGTATATATCCATTTTTACTTGAAACCAAACTAGATGAGGCCAAAAGTCAGCTAGAATGGACAGGCTCATTGTGCTCATTCTGCAATCCAAGAAGAAATTTACTCACTTTATATTATATATATATTATTTTGTGTGTGTGTGTGTGTGTGTGTGTGTGTGTGTGTACACACACACACACACACACACACACACACACACACACACACTCAATCATAATCTGTAGTGACAGATATCTGGAGTTAATTACCATGACTGCTATTTGTGCCTCTTAAGAGGTACCTAGATTTGAGAAAAGACGTTTTGTTTATGAGCCGAGGGGGGGGTGGGGACACAGCAAACACTCAGCAGACAAACATATATTTCATCATGTATGTGGCCATTTCAGAGATATACTACAGTCATGACCAACAGTACAAACCACTAAGAACTCTGTTTCCGAGAACTATCATCAGGCTGCATACACCTTGCTTTGAAGCCTTCATAACATATTTTGCCTTGTAAAGCACTTTGTAAGCTCTCAAAGTCTCAAGTCAAACAAAAAAATTGCATGTGCACTTAGTATTTTAATCACTATGTGCATCTATGTGCAAATTAGGTGTCACCCTCGTACTCCTGAAAGTTTACCACAGTGCCTCTCAGTGGGTTGCACACAGCATTTTGTTTCACCACATCTCGACACCTTTACTTTAGCTATATTCAGACTCTTCTTGTTATTACAAACATGCTATTGCTAAACATATAGATGATGTTTTGAAAAGAAGTTTTCCCCTTAAGATTTGTATGGTAATTAAGAAATTCCTTGGCTATATATACACACCTCTGTAGCACTGAAATTTCACTTTGTCCTTCAGGGGATCTTCTGCCCTGCAAAAAGCCTCTGGGGAAGGAAAAAGGAAATTTAAGACTCCCTGAGTGTAAGTCAGTCGTAATGAACTATGAAGCTTTTAAATACGAACATAAACTATTTATGAATGTAATAAATTGCATCTTCCAAAATGTGTCAAAGTTTTAAAATAAATGTCACTCCTAAAATAGTACTAACCTTTACACTTAACAGTCTTTATTTTTCCAGAAGTTGATGCTTCTGAATAATACAGAATATATATCCAGAGTTACACAAATACATAGTTTGTGATTCTATAACATGGTGCTATACTACACTGTAATCACTAACAGTCTGTTTATTTCAAAAAGCTTATTTAACTCAGACTCTTATTCATTTCACTTTATCGGGCAACAATCTCTTTGGAAGTTGTGGAAGAAGAAAGATGATGATGATGATGACGACGACTTGTAAAAGAATCTCAGCCCCGAACAACATCAGGGTGGGTGAGAGGCTACATAGCACAGTTTTATTATTTATTTCAGAGTAGCAGCCGTGCTAGTCTGTATTCGCAAAAAGAAAAGGAGTACCCGTGGCACCTTAGAGACTAACAAATTTATTAGAGCATAAGCTTTCGTGAGCTACAGCTCACTTCATCGGATGCATTCTGCTTTTTCCACCAAATGCATCCGATGAAGTGAGCTGTAGCTCACGAAAGCTTATGCTCTAATAAATTTGTTAGTCTCTAAGGTGCCACGGGTACTCCTTTTCTTTTTATTATTTAGTGTGTGATAGGAGACTTCTTAATTTACCAGAGAAAGGAATTTGCTTACCAAATAATATATTTAAATAGCCTATACTTACTATGAGTATTGATACCTGAGAAATACCAGCATTGTCAGTTATTCTGAGAATTAGTCATCAGATCCATTCATCTATACTTGGGTAAGAGGTAAGGTACAGATAGCGAACCAATAACATGTATACCCAAAATATCTCACACTGCCAATTCAGCAGATATAGGCCAACCCCACAATAAAATCAAGGTGGCCCAAAATATTGAAGCAACTAGGAAATAGTGACAGCACAGATGAGAATTAGAAAACCATGCAAAGCATGAGTGAGATATAATGTACCTTTGTAGGACATATGAATGTAGTAAATAAAATATATAGTACAGTTTAGGAATTTTCATTTTCTGCACTTTCTGTGTAGGTTGTTGTGGACTTAAAGATTTCATGTGCCATTTAACATTACAAAAGTGAAAGCTCTGCACTGGCATCATCAATATTGAACACAAAAAAGCTTAAAATAATCTCTTAGTCATTAAAAGGCAGGCAGTTAGTGTGGTAGAAAAATGAAGGAGATGCAGTTTTTTGACGATGAAAAATGTATGTATTCAAGAGAAATGGTAATAGGTACCTTACAACTTGAACGAAGTATGATTTGTTTACTTAGGATGCATAATTCTAACGGGGGCCAAAGAAACAGTGGCATTATTTTAACTGACTAATAATTAATGTACTCTAGTATTAAGCCAGATTTATGAAATCAAAATACTGGCACATAAGTGAATATCAAAACTCAGTACTTCCTGAAAAATAGAATTGATACACTAACCTAATCTTTTGGAATTGCAATGCAAGATTAGTTTTTTCTTATATGGAAAAATATGTTATCTATTATTCTCACATAAAGCATTATTTGTATAAATATGCATATTTGTATATCCATATTTTTAATTTTCATAACAAGTGCCATCAAAAGGGAGCAATGATTTATTATTATTATTTATTATTATTTTATTCTCAAGAATCACTGAAAGATGATGGTCCCACAGTATGCCAACATTTTTATGGCGGACTTAGAACAATGCTTCCTCAGCTCTTGTCTCCTAATGCCGCTACTCTACTTGCGCTACATTGATGACATCTTCATCATCTGGACCCATGGAAAAGAAGCCCTTGAGGAATTCCACCATGATTTCAACAATTTCCATCCCACCATCAACCTCAGCCTGGACCAGTCCACACAAGAGATCCACTTCCTGGACACTACCGTGCTAATATGCGATGGTCACATAAACACCACCCTATATCGGAAACCTACTGACCGCTATTCCTACCTACTTGCCTCTAGCTTTCATCCAGATCATACCACACGATCCATTGTCTACAGCCAAGCTGTACGATATAACGACATTTGCTCCAACCCCTCAGACAGAGACAAACACCTACAAGATCTCTATCATGCATTTCTACAACTACAATACCCGCCTGCTGAAGTGAAGAAACAGATTGACAGAGCCAGAAGAGTACCCAGTACCCTGTACTACAGTACAGGCCCAACAAAGAAAATAACAGAACCCCACTAGCCATCACATTCAGCCCCCAACTAAAACCTCTCCAACGCATCATCAAGGATCTACAACCTATCCTGAAGGACGACCCATCACTCTCACAGATCTTGGGAGACAGGCCAGTCCTTGCTTACAGACAGCCCCCCAATCTGAAGCAAATACTCACCAGCAACCACACACCACACAACAGAACCACTAACCCAGGAACCTATCCTTGCAACAAAGCCCGTTGCCAACTCTGTCCACATATCTATTCAGGGGATACCATCATAGGGCCTAATCACATCAGCCACACTATCAGAGGCTCGTTCACTTGCGCATCTACCAATGTGATATATGCCATCATGTGCCAGCATTGCCCCTCTGCCATGTACATTGGCCAAACTGGACAGTCTCTACGTAAAAGAATAAATGGACACAAATCAGACATCAAGAATTATAGCATTCAAAAACCAGTCGGAGAACACTTCAATCTCTCTGGTCACTCAATTACAGATCTGAGGGTGGCTATCCTTCAACAAAAAAGCTTCAAAAACAGACTCCAACGAGAGACTGCTGAATTGGAATTAATTTGCAAACTGGATACAATTAAGTTAGGCTTGAATAGAGACTGGGAATGGATGAGTCATTACACAAAGTAAAACTATTTCCCCATGTTATTTCTCCCCCCACCCCACCCCCCACTGTTCCTCAGATGTTCTTGTTAACTGCTGGAAATAGCCTTCCTTGCTTGTCACAATGAAAAGTTTTCCTCCTTCCCCCCTCCGCCGCTGCTGGTGATGGCTTATCTTAAGTGATCACTCTCCTTACAGTGTGTATGATAAACCCATTGTTTCATGTTCTCTGTGTGTGTATATAAATCTCCCCTCTGTATTTTCCACCAAATGCATCCGACGAAGTGAGCTGTAGCTCAAGAAAGCTTATGCTCAAATAAATTTGTTAGTCTCTAAGGTGCCACAAGTACTCCTTTTCTTTTTGCGAATACAGACTAACACGGCTGCTACTCTGAAACCTGAAAGATGATACTATTTAGACTGTACTATCAGTTATAATGGCACTGTGCAATCCACCTGACACATCTGATAAATAAAGAACAGTCCCAGGGGCTGAGTTTCTAGTCTCAATGCTTGATCCTTCAAGATGTTGAGCGCTCTGACTGCAGTCCAGCAAAGCACTTAACTATGTGCTTAACTTTAAGCATGTGAATAGTCCAACTGAAGTCAATGAGACTACCCCTATGGTTAAAGTTAAGCAGGTGCTTAAGTGCTTGCTGAATCAGGGCCAGAATGCTCAGCACCTTGTAGGATCAAGCTTAGCGGCACAGCAGATAGGGCACAGTACAATACAAATAAAAGGTACAATTGAAAGAGTTGGGCTTGATTGTTTTTAGAAGTGTTTTGAAAGATCTGCAGAAACATTTCTGCAGTGAAGTGAAAGCTTAGAATGCAGTAAGCCTCATAGTAGAAATAAAAACATCTCCTTTTCTGTTTTGCACAGGATGGCTTAAAAATTGATGATTTTTTTTTTGAAGAAAAAGGGTGAAAAAAATTAGACTGTTTATTTAAATTATATTTTTCTTTTAAAAATAAACGTTTAAAATGAATTTAATACAGAATTTGTTAAGATTTAAATTTATTATAATCTTGACACTTTTTAAAAAGAGTGATATGCTTTAAATCCACGGCACTAGCAAATACTGAGTTAAAACCTGATTTTCTATAAAAGGAAAGACCCAGGGGAAAAAACCATCAACTTGTGATGTCAGGCTTTATAAGAATGGCACAATAGGTCAGCCTAAGCAATTTAGGAGACTGTCTTATTTTCAAAAGACTTAGGTGAGACTAGGAACTGAAGCTCCAGTCACTTTCATGTAGGTACATCTGAAAATTTTCCCAGACTGAAATAATCAGTTTAAATCACTGATTACAGTTAATCCCTCACTTTAATAAATGATTTAGTTGTAAATGTGAAACATGTTTTGATAAGAGATGTTTAGGTATCCAAAATATTTAAGCTGGTTAATAAAAATTAATTTTGTATGCTTTTTTATGTTTAATTAAATTCTAGTTACCATCCTAATGCAGCTTGAGATAAATTATGAACAAAAAGTTAATTATATAGAATATAAGCCATATATTTCTAACACACTAAAATTGTACAATTAATAAAAATCTGAAAATATTAAGCTATATAATTGATTCAATAAATATATATTGTTACAGTGTACCCACCTAGGTCGCAAAAAGATGTACCAAATCTAGTGTGAAGGCTCTATTTGGTTGTAAATCAACATGTTTTAACAGTTATATCAACAAGTGAAAATGTATCTTTCATTAGAAAATAACTGAAGTACAAATGGAAAAGTATTAAAAATATATTTTAGATTGTGGCTTTCTGTTAGGTGATTTAAATCACTCCTTTAAATCACCTTGATTTAAATCAATCCACCATGTTTTGGTGTCAGTTTCTGGGAGCACCAGAGAAAGCT
Source organism: Dermochelys coriacea (assembly GCF_009764565.3). Taxonomy (NCBI): domain Eukaryota; kingdom Metazoa; phylum Chordata; order Testudines; family Dermochelyidae; genus Dermochelys; species Dermochelys coriacea. The sequence continues at coordinate 70,029,731 of NC_050071.1, forward strand.
TGCCTGCAGCTGAGTGACGACAAACAAAACTGGGTGCGTTTTTGTAGCTGGACCTATCCTTTCCTAACAAGCCTAGTTCTGCCCTCAACTACAAACAGTTTGGAGAGCCACTGTAAAGCATCTGTAGACGCTTCACAAAAGGAAGAATAGAAAATTGTCCCTAATCCATGGAATGACGCGACAGAAGGCTCAAAGGTAAGAGTGAACAAAAATATGGGAGACATGTTCAGAAGCAAATAATTCAAGTATAGTCTTACAGGTTAAAATTCCCATGTAACTGAAGATAATTTAAACTCAGACCTGGTAAGGAATTTTTCAACAATATTCTTTTTCCAGGATTTGTCAAAACAGAAAATTTTCATGTGAATGTACAAGTTTTAACAAAACGTAGTTGGAAAGGTTTCTCGGGTCCAGAATGGAACTGAGAGAAATCAAAACATCACTGAATAACCAACAGCATTATGGTCAGGACACTACCTGGGATGTAGGAGACACAGATTCAAATCATTGCTGTTCCTGCTTGAGAACAGGGACTTGAGGCTGGGTATCCCGCATTACAAATGCATGTTCTGCCCACTAGGTCATTCAGTATTCTAGGTCTGTATTTTTACCAGGAGACCTTCAATGATCTAAAAATAAAAAAGTTCTACAAAAAGTGTACTCTAGGTCAAATTACAAAGGATAAATATAAACAAATAACAAAAGTATGTAGGGACAAAATTAGAAAGGCCAAGGCATAAAACGAGATCAAACTAGCCAGAGACAAACGGTAACAAGAAAACATTCTACAAATACATTAGAAGCAAGACAACGACCAAGGACATGGTAGGCCCATTACCCAATGAGGCGTAGAAAATAACAGAAAATGTGGAAATGGCAGAGGTGCTTAATGACTTCTTTGTTTCAGTTTTCACCAAGAAGATTGGTCATGATTAGATGTCTAACATAGTGAATGCCAGTGAAAATGAGATAGGATCAGAAGAGGCTAAAATAGGGAAAGAACAAGTTCAAAATTACTTGGATAAATTATCTGTCTTCAAGTCCCAGGGCCTGATGAAATGCATCCTTGGGCTTAAATTGCAGCAAGGGAGGTTTAGGTTGGACATTAAGAAAAACTTCCTAACTGTCAGGGTAGTTAAGCACTGGAATAAATTGCCCAGGGAGGTTGTAGAATCTCCATCATTGGAGATTTTTAAGAGCAGGTTAGACAAACACCTGTCAGGAATTGTCTTACTTAGTCCTGCCAGGAATGCAGGGGACTGGACTAGATGACCTCTCAAGATCCCTTCCAGTTCTAGGATTTTTTTCATGAAAAACTGAACAATCTGTGGAAAGGGAAATTTTTTGAAATCTTAATTTTTTGGGACATGAAAATCATTTATTAACCAACTCTATTTAAATTATATGACCATTGAAAGGACATTTTAAAAGACTAATTAAAGAAAGCTATTACATTCTTTTCCTTCATAATGGTACTGAAGATGAAGATGAAGAAGCAAGAGCACTCGAATGAAAACTAATACATGCATTTGAGATTAATTAAATCAAAGCAGGCTTTCATAAAAATGAGAATCCAATTTAAGAACACCCCCCTTTTTTTGGACAAATCCAAAAGAGAAAATATTTCTAAAAACGGGTTAGTGCAGTGATGCTATTAATGTTTTCCTTTACATTGATGTACATATTATAAAACAACTTTAGATTTAATTCTATTTTTAAAGTTCAAGGCAAGTCTATTACAGACTTGATTACTGTGCATAGACTAATTAAATATCAACAGAAAGAATGAACATTTTGATAACTCCACATGCTTAAACCAACTTGAAAAGGTCTTCCCCATTTTATGGTGCACCATAAAGCTTGTGCATCAGGTTACAATTGCTTATATTATCTGAAATGACAATGCTCAAATTATTAGATGTAATATACTATTTAGGGGGCTTACAGATATAGGAAATTGTACCAACTTTTGTAACAAGATTATTTCAGCCCTTAGGACACATTGATATTTTATATCTAGTTATTGTGATTACTATTTTACCATTTAGTACCCATACATTGCTACTAGTTTCCTACTAATAGTTTAAATAATTACACATAATGGCCACCTTGTAAAGTTATCCAATCAGCTATACTTCTGTAAAGTCTCGCACTAATACATGATTATGATGATTAACAAAAACAAAGCAAACAGTTGAAACATTTTAGATGACCGTACCAAAACAATCCAAAAAGGAACAAAACCAAATAACTTTCCCTCCCCTCAAATAATAATTAATAATAAATCCACAGCTGAGGCTATGACAAAGATAAGGTTGCAGTCCTGTCCTTGCAGTCATGACTAAGGCAAAGCAGACACGGAAATTAATAACTGAGCCATGACTACAGAATCAGTTCTTTAATGAATTTCAATGTGGGCCTTGTTGATCATTAACCCGTGACTTGATCTTGAAGGATGTATAGTTTTGGGTAAAATATAATCTATAAAATAATAAGGAAAGTTACTGAAGCTGTAACAGCATGTAGAACCACCTATATATTAAAAATAGACTTAGCTGTAGGTTTTAACTGTGGTTTAGGGTGAGGCCCAGTAGCAGCTAGCAATAGGCATAAACTGGCATGAGTATTATATTTTTGACTGAAATAATATGTGCTTGATTTAAGTTGTAAAATTTAACAATATACATCTTATAATAGTTTAGCATTGCATAGTGTGATAAATAGGTAAACAACAAACAAACATGCTAGCATCTTAGGGTACTTTTGCATTAAGGTAACCAGGGAGCTACCACACTGATGTATCAAAACTATTGGAACATTAATTGAGACAAGTGAGTGTTATTGGTCAGAATTTTAACTATGGTTAGACAGAATATGACACTAGGGACTGAAAGTTTTCAAATATGGTTCCAGACATGTTTGTGTGGAATAGGAAAAGGTGTATAGAGTTGTGGTTATCCAACCTGTTGCTGGGACATGAGGACAATGACATGGGGCAAACAGGTAGTACAACTGGCCCAGCACTTTCCTCTTGAAGTCATCTCCACTTAATTTATCTTCTATCTTTGTTTCTAATAGTTTCCATAAAGTTGTAAGTATGCACAATGCGGGAAACCACTTCACTGTACTTACTCTTATGTCAATGTATTTTCTATTATTTCAATAATATTTGTAAACTATGTGAACTAAAGTTCAAAGTTTCTCTGGGTACGTCAGCAATCTCATCTTCTCAATTAACCCTAAGTGGCTCTCTGAATAAAGAACCTGTTTATTCCATGGGTTGAATGGTGTGCTGGCCATCTCCTATGCACCTCTTCATAGCCTAAGACCACACTACAGACAGCTTTGCCTCTTGGATTGTTCAATAAACTTAATCACCTTTGTCCATTCCCATCTCCTCTCGGGTTCTGTTATTAAATTATTTTTCTTTATTAAATTAACAAACATTCAAAAGATAATTTTCAAGCCCAACCAAGAGTCCACACAAAACAAAGGTTTCTTTTCCTCCTCCCAGGACTCCCTGCCTGGGACCATCTCTGCTTTGGCAGACCTTTTAGTCCCTATCTGGCTGGAGTCTCAGGCCTAACTCCCAGGACCCTCTGTTAGAGCCTGCTCACTTCTAGCTGTCTCTAAATCACTGAACATTCTCCCCCAACTTCCCCTTAGAACCTTGTCCATCCCAAGGCAAGTTCTACTTGAGGGAATGCTTTATTTCCTTCATCTTCCCTTGCCAGTTCATACTCCAGCTGGCTAAATCCAAGGGCTGATAAGACTTTTTCCTGTCTGACACCTTTAACATCCCCTACTAGGAGCTGGAGCCCATTCCTCTCATACACCAGCATTTCAATTTGTCATTCGAAAATCTGCTTATATGTAGCTAGTTCATTCCTTTCTTTAAGGGCCTGCTGTTTATACTCCTTCAGAACAGCAAGTTCCCTCTGGTACTTCTCCTTCAAGGAGAACAAACCATCAAGTACTCTCCCAATGGCATCATATTCACACCCATGCAGTTCTGTCCTGCCATGCCCTAGGTGTGGGATCTGAGTTACTACAGAGAATTCTTTCCTGGGTATTTGGCTGGTGAATCTTGCCCACATGCTCATGTTCAGCTGATCGCCATATTTGGGGTTGGGAAGGAATTTTCCTCTAGGGCAGATTGGAAGAGGCCCTGGGTTTTTTTTTGCCTTCCTCTGCAGCATGGAGCACGGGTCACTTGCTGGATGATTCTCTGCATCTTGAAGTCTTTAAACCATGATTTGAGGACTTCAATAGCTCAGATATAGGTGAGAGGCTTATTGCAGGAGTGGGTGGGTGAGATTCGGTGGCCTGCATTGTGCAGGTCAGACTAGATGATCATAATGGTCCTTTCTGACCTTAATATCTACGAGTCTATGAATCTATGAGGTGTTTCTACATTTTGGTCATGCTTCTTCAAGACTGGTCCTCTCTCAGATTTATTATCCTTTTCCTGAGCCTCCAACAGCTTTATTTTCTCTCCTGACTTCCTGTGTTACCCTGCAGGATAATAGTAGACTGTGACTCGCACAGTCTCTTCTAGCTCTGGCTTTCAGGCCCAAATCCTTCCCTCAGTCAGGGTTTCCCACAGGAACCTCCAAACTTCCCTGGTTTCAGGGTCTTAACTGGGAAAGAGCTGGTCTTTCCTCTTTTCCTGATTCAAGTATCTGGGGTAGCTTACATTCTGCCAACAGTCCATACAATATGCACTGCAGTAATTTACAGGTCTGGGGATTGTATTTGAGACAGCCTATTCCCGGTCTCATAAACCCCATCCTGAATTTCCCAAGTGTTCTAGATATTACCAGGAAAAGTCTTCATTTCCACAAGAAAAACACACTTCTTAGAGGTACTCTTCTTTCCTCCCCTGTCCTGGTTATACACTTGTCCGTTGCCCCTTGGGGGACACACTCTCCTTAGTCTACTACTTTTCTTTTTGCATTTTTACATTTCTTAAGACCCTCTTCATATGTCACATTTAGGCAGGCCCTTCCTTCTCTAGACTGCCTTTGGAGCGTGTCTTCCCCAACCCATTCTGAGTGCTCCCTCTGCCAACTCCCATTCCACTCTTTTGTTTAGGCTTCCACATTTGAAATATAGCAGGACCCATCACCTGCTGGCAACAGTGGTCTCTTTGCCACTGCTGCTGTCCACAAACATCGCTGCTTGCTTCATGTCCCGCTGCATCTTCTGCAGCTGCCATTGCTCCTGCAGAAACTACAGAACAATTTTCTGAATCCATTGCTGCTAATCAGCTAATAAACAGTTTAATCCATTCTCTTCATCATGGCACAGACAGGAGGGAATCTTGCAAATCCTACCAGCTAAGCTAGCTGTAGTGGACCAGCTGCCTCCTGTGTAACCCTTCATAGCCTAGGATCATGTTACAGGCAGTTTTGCCTCAGCTTCCCCTCTTGGACTGGTCAACAGCATAAAAAACCATTTTTGGCCATTCCTATCCTTTTTTCAGGCTCTGCTTTATTAAATGAACAACATTCAAAATAAAACTTATGTCTATCCAAAAGCCCACACAAAAGGAGCGGTTACTTACCTTGTACAGTAATTGGAGTTGAGAAGTGTGTCCTTCAGAATGTGCACACACTCGTGCAGTCTTGATCAGAGATCTTCCACAGCACTATCCGTAGGTCTTTGCCTGCGCCTAGGTGCCCACGTACCCTGATATAAGGGTACATAGGAGGGGTGGACCTGCCACCACTCCAGTTCCTTCTCAACCCCCAAAATCCAATGAGATACTCTGAGGCAGAGGGCAAGAAGGGCATCTAGAGGAGCACTTATAGGGACACCCATCTCCAAGAACTACAGTAACTACACAAGGTGAGTAACCTCTGGCCCTTCTTAATGTGCTCCATTAACAGGAGTTTCAGCCTCTCCTCCCTCAACTTCTTAGATCTGCTCCCTTCAAGCAGAATCATCTCACTTTGCATTGGATGGAGTTGTGAAGAGTTCTATCTGTAGATGTCCCCACGCAAGACATATCTCTTGGAAAATCTCATTGCATAGCTACCATTCATGGTCATGAAAGTGGAGAACCCATATAAAAATACCTCAGAGTCAGATGATGTATCACTCCCCATGTCCGTTGAGGAATGGAAAGTGCCAGTACTGTAGGTCAAGTTGGTTCCAGGCTACAGGGAAGCACCAAATTTATTGGTACAGAGGTTCAATAATGGGTTACCTGGTGAGGCAGCACTGGGAGAACTCATGCTGGTATCAACTGGAAATCCTTCTCAGTACTTTACAAGAGTTTGAATGGAGACCATATGGGTACTGAAGGACAAGACACTGTCGAAGATGGCACAGATGGAGAGTAAATAGGTACCAAGTAATAAGTCAGTGCCGCTGGAGCGTGTCTCTTTTTGGAAAGTGGGGTCTTTTCTTCTTTGAAAGTCTGGGTGGTGCTTACTTCGTTTGCTACTGGATCAGAGGCAGTCAGTAGGTCCGATTTACAGGGGGGTGACTTGGACCCTGTGAGCCTCAGCAAGTGGTCCATTAACAGCAGTTTCAGCCTCTCCTCCAACTTTTTAGATCTGCTCTCAAATCTTGAACAGATCTTATATTTGGAGAAGATGAGAGATACTCCAAAGCAGTGGAAGCAGCTTGAATGTCTGTCACTGCAAGAGAAACACTATAGCAGGTCTGGCAGGGTTTGAAACCCAGGATGTTGGACATAACCTGCACTTGAGGCCATAGATTGAGGCCGGAGAAAATGACAAAGGCCAAGTTTGGTCAAAAAGAGAGAGAAAGGGGGACACCTCCCCCCAAAAAAGCATAATTTGTGCTAAACAATAAAAATAATATTGTGACGCTCAGTACATCAGGGGAACACCCTACATCCCCATGTTCATCTGTCATAAATATAAAGGGAAGGGTAACCACCTTTCTGTATACAGTGCTAAAAAATCCCTCTTGGCCAGAGACAACATCCTGTTACCTGTAAAGGGTTAAGAAGCTCAGCTAACCTGGCTGGCACCTGACCCAAAGGACCAATAAGGGGACAAGACACTTTCAAATCTTGGGGGGGGGGGAAGTCTCTTGTTTGTGCTCTTTGTTTACGTGGTTTCTCTCTCTTGGAACTGAGAGAGGCCAGACAGAATTCCATCTTCTCCAACCCATCCTAATCCAAGTCTCCAATATTGCAACCAGTGTAGGTAAAACAGGCAAGGCAGATTAGTTTATCTTTTGTTTTATGTGAATTTTCCCTGTGTTAAGAGGGAGGTTTATTCCTGTTTTCTGCAACTTTAAGGATGTTTCCCGGAGGGAGATCCTCTGTGTTTTGAATCTGAATATCCTGTAAAGTATTTTCCACCCTGATTTTACAGAAATGATTTCTTTCTTTCTTTCTCTTTTTTTTTTTAAATAAAATCCTTCTTTTAAGAACCTGACTGATTTTTCCATTGTTCCAAGATCCAGGGGTTGGGTCTTTGATGATTTTGTATCCAGTTGGTTAGGATATTATTCTCAAACCTCTCCAGGAAAGGGGGTGTGTAGGACTAGGGGGGATATTTTGGGGGGAAGATGTCTCAAAGTGATCTCTTTCCCTGTTCTTTATTTAAAATGCTTGGTGATGGCAGCACACTGTTCAAGGACAAGGCAAAGTTTGTACCATTGTACCTTAGAGTTCAGAGTGGGGAAGGAACCCAGACATCATCTTTATAAAATGATTGTGTCGTATCCAATGCAAAGTATGTCATATTGGGTGTCTTTGGAAGGCTCATAATGCACTGAGCATGGTTGTTATAGTGATTGTTACAGTAATGTTAATGTTATAGTAAGGTTATAGGTTATAATTTCATGTATATAGTTATGAGGCTGAAAATGTATCCTCATGGCTTAAAGCAAGCCCATGCAAAAAAAACTCCAAGAATAGAGGCAGTTCACACATCATCAAGGCATGGATGGGACAAACCCAGCCCAGCCTCACAGGAACAATGGACACTGCCTTAGGCAGTAACAAAAGAATCTGTTAGACCCTCAAGGGAGTCACCCCCTTCCTTAGGGCAGTTTGGGACTGCAATGAGTTAATGCTCACCTGACTCTGAAGAGCAGGAGGAGAAAGGCAAAGCCAAGAGGAAAGAAAGGACATGATAAAAAGAAAAGACATTTTGCCATGCTCGTTCTCTTCTGCCTATATCTACAGACACCACCACCACTAAGAGACTGAACCATTGATCAAAGGGGACAGTCTGGCTGAAGAGCCAGCCTGTGGTGAGAAGCATCTAAGTTTGTAAGGACACTGAAAGTGTTAAAATCTTAGAATGCAGTTTGCTTTTATTTCATTTGACCAAATCTGACTTGTGCTTTGACTTATAATCACTTAAATCTATCTTTATAGTTAATAAATCTGTTTATTCTACCTGAAGTAGGGCATTTGGTTTGCAGTGTGTCAGAGACTCCCCTTGGGAGAACAAGCCTGGTACATATCAATTTCTTTGTTAAACTGACGAACTTATATAAGCTTGCAGAGTCCAGTGGGCTTAACTCGACACCGCAAGAAGGAGATTCCTAGGGTTGTTTCTGGGACCGGAGATATTGGCTAGTGTCATTCACTTGCAAGTAGCTGGGAGCAGCTTACATGCTAGAGGCTGTGCGTGAACAGGCCAGGAGTGGGGGTTCTCAGAGCAGAGCAGAGCAGTGTAAGGCTGGCTCCCAGCGTCAAGGATTGGAGAGGCCTAGCAGGTTCAGATAACACCAGAGGAGAACATCACAAACATGATGAAGGAAATACTATAAAAATACAGGAAAAAATAAGCAAAAGGTACAGTATAACCATGTGTCTAGCTAACGGATGTAACAGCACTCTGCCTCAAGCTCCAGTTTGTAGAGAAGGAACTGAAATGATGGTGGGATTGCCTCTCCCTAAATACCCTCTTATTAGGGCAGGAAGGTTCTAGGATGCAGATGGAACCGTGGACACTGCTGATGAAAATCTCAAATCAAGAGAGCACATGCACATCCTGATGTGGCTCCACGCCCAGGGACTCTACTAGATGAAGAACAAAAGTTTCTCTTCCTAAGAGCAACAAAAATGATTAAAGGTCTAGAAAACATGAAGATTGAAACAAATTGGGTTCATTTTGTCTGGAGAAGAGAAGTTAGAGGGGACATGATAACAGTTTTCAAATACATACACGCTTGTTACAAGGAGGAGGGAGAAAAAAAATTCTCGTTAACCTCTAAGGATCGGACAACAGTCAATAGGCTTAAATTGCAGCAAGGGAGGTTTAGGTTGGACGTTAGGAAAAAAAAAATCCTGCCAGGGTGGCTAAGTACTGGAATAAATTGCTTATGGAGGCTGTGGAATCTCTATCATTGGAGATTTTTAAGAGCAGGTTAGATAAACACCTGTCAGGGATGGTCTAGATAATAATTAGTACTGCCATGAGTTCAGGGGACTGGATTAGATGACCTCTCGAGGTCTTTTCCAGTCCTATGGTTCTATAATTCCCAGCCCTTTCTAGTTGGACTCTTAATCCCAGGACTCTGCCAGAGCCTGCTCACGGCTAGGGTCTCTGCTCTGCCGCAGCACTCCTACCCCTATACAGCTTGCAGCTGCTCTTTATAGGGTAATCTGATAACCCTCAGGTTGGCCTCATCCTGTAATCAGGGCTGGCTTAGCCTCAGGCTCATCAGTCTATGAGGCAAGCCACCCTGTTACAGGGCCTGATTCTGATTTTATGCTGGTGTAATTCCATTTAGTTCATACACTTACTCTTACTATATGCTAGGGTAACCAGAACCAGACTCTTCATCATGTAATTGCTGGCCACTTGATACCTTATTTAGTGGTTTCCTTGTTTCTGGAATCTCTGATACAATATTTCTCTAATGACTTGATTCCATAAAATATTTTTTTTTAAAAGAGCTAAATACCTAGTATGTCATCTATCTCAGAATAAGGGGCAGAGTGTTGTTGTGTTGTCCCTGAAATGACTCTGGAGGGAGACTGTATCTCAGAAAATCAGGGAGTTACAATCTCCCTCCCAGTCCCCTTGCTGCTCCAGAGAGGGAGTAAACTATGCAGTGTCTACATTTAGTGCAGACGGCATTCGCTGACATACTGCCATAACTATGCCATTGGATGAGTTGGGAGGTGGAACCAAGGTGCCACTCATTCCTTGTCCTTCCCCATCCATCTCCATGAAGGAGGGAGCAGAGAGTTTGCAAAGCCTGCTTCCTCCATGAACAAGAACCAGTGTCCCCTTACTCCCTTGCACCAGCGTGTAGGATGGGCAACAATGTGGCCCTATGTATGATCAAGAGCCAGTTTGGAGGCTTTTTAAAATCCTGTTATGTCTGCTACATCAACACTCTCCATATCTCGCCTCCCTCCTCAACTGACAATAGGCAATACTAACCAGAATAAATAAAAACCAGCTACTACTGTTACTACTTTTTCTTTCTTTTTTTCCCCAGAGTAGCACTAAAAACACCCAAACCAACAAAAACAACACAATTGAACAAAAACAAAACACACTACTTGGAAACTTCAAAGCCCACTTTGTTCAAAATGTAGGAAAGTGTTTCCAGGACATATGCTGGATTGCAACTTGGAATACATTTTTAAGTAAAGTTATAGAATTATCACCACATTTGTAATGCTATACTGTACTTAAAGATGCACATACAACATAACTTAACTTCGCTGTTTTCCCAGTTTCATATTGTCATAATTTCTCAGAGATACACAAATCTGTTATTCATATCATATTAGGAAAACAAAATATTTTCCTTCCTAAAAACCTGTGCATAATATTTTATAAAGAAATAATTACATAATTATTATAATTCTACAGACACATTTATACACAATTTGTGACTATTCTGAAAGATTCTCTACTATGAAATTTTATCTCCATCATATAGAGACCTACTAACAAACATTTTATTAGACAATCTAACGATAAGATTTCATTTAAAAATTATTTTAAAATAGTAAAAGCACAAGTTCTTGAAATATTTTTAAAATTAAGAACAGAATAATTAGAAAAATAAAAACAGTAGTAAAAATGTTCAAATATTGGCTATATTACATTGGTATAAGATAGATTCATTAAAATCCTGGAACCCATGCTCGTAAAATCCAAGTCCTGCTAGAGATAGCAGGAAAATGTATCATATTCCTTGTACACTCATTTCAATAAATGAACAAAGAAAAAGAAAAAAATAATAGAAGCACAGAAAACAAAGTACAAGTTGCGAGGTTACTGAAATATTTTGTACTCCATGTGAGCCATATAATGAAAGCACTCCTACATTCAGTGGAGAACAGATATGATTCTCAGAGCCTTCTCAAAAAAAAAAAAGGAATACTTGTGGCACCTTAGAGACTAAAATTTATTTGAGCATAAGCTTTCGTGAGCTACGGTTCACTTCATCGGATGCATTCTATACCAATGTAATATAGCCAATATTTGAACATTTTTACTATTGTTTTTATTTTTCTAAATTATTCTGTTCTTAATTTTAAAAATATTTCAAGAACTTGTGCTTTTACTATTTTAAAATAATGCTGTAGCTCACGAAAGCTTATGCTCAAATAAATTTGTTAGTCTCTAAGGTGCCACAAGTACTCCTTTTCTTTTTTGTGAATACAGACTAACACGGCTGCTACTCTGAAATCAGAGCCTTCTGATACATTCTTTCTTGAATAGATAAACCACTCTCTCTCTGCATGTGTTCAGAACCAGATTCATACAAAATGTTGGTAGGGCCTCATTATGTAAACGGCTCCACATTTTATTCATAATTGATTACCGAGTTGCACTTTTTCCTCTCTCAATATGTGGTTTTCCTTTCACTGGCCCACAGAGTGATCCACTCTTTCACAAGTGTGATGAAATGGGAAGGAACGAAGCCATCAAACTTAAACTTTTACTATTTATAGATTAACAAAACCTACACTGGTTGGAGGATGCACTAGGCCTTCATTTGCAAGGGTTAGTGATTATATTTACTGAACTCTGTTTGAAGAGAGTACAACACTTTCTCCAGTGAAGCTGGAATATGTTATTAGAATTCTGCTATAACAAAGGGCCAGATGGTACCCTCTTGGTCTAGCCCATGCAAAGCCTCTCCTACCCAGGTAGAAAATGGTTAACCACCTCACTGGTGGCATCTCTTCCCGTCCCTGGACTCCAAAGAGTCCACACACCGAGGGATGACAGTGGTGGGCAGACCAAGAGATGAGAAGGTGAGCTAAATGTGATCTTTCCCCCTCTGCTCAAGAGAGATCCCACAGAAATATAATACAGACGGAGGCTGCATTATATTTCTGCTGCTCCTTTGAAGTGGTGTCCCAAGGGCCGTTGCATCCCAGGAAATCTCTTATCAGGGAGCAGAGTAGTCTGCAGAAAAAAGAAATGCTACAGGTCACAGGGACTCTATGCAGACTCCCTTGTGTGTCCTGCATTTCTCGGTGTATCCAAAGGTTTTGTGAGCCAGACCTTTGCTTTCTTCTCAGTTCTGATAAAAGAATGAACAATGGAATCTCATGGAATTTCCTGTCCATCCCTAAGATGGAGAGGATGGAAATTTGGGCAATTGTTCGGGCCAGTCCATACAGACCGAGCTGAATTATAATGCAACTGAATAGCAACAACGTTTAAACAACAGTTTAAAACAAAGAAAAACTGAATTTAAGTGTCAGTGAGGACTCGGAAAGGAGTAAATACTCTAACAAAATATGGTGGTGGGGGGGGACCCTACACAACAAAACTGTGACAAAATGAAGTTAATAACATTAGAAAAAAATCGAGAAATATTACTCTTAATATGTCACCAAAAATGAACATTTCCTAGAGTACAAAAAAGAGTTTGTGAACATCTGTGAAGTTTACTGTATTTGTTTTGTACACAATGCAAGTGTTACTTAAGGAACAGTGACTGAAAACTTCGTCCTGATGCAACATTTTCAGGAAGAGATGCAGGAATAGAATACTAATGACAAGGCCATCAGGAGGAGGAAATGGGAGAAAAGTTAAAAGAAATAACTTTTGGGGGGAGGGATAGCTCAGTGGTTTGCGCATTGGCCTGCTAAACCCAGGGTTGTGAGTTCAATCCTTGAGGAGGCCATTTAGGGATTTGGTGCAAAAATTGGGGATTGGTCCTGCTTTGAGCAGGGGGTTGGACTAGATGACCTCCTGAAGTCCCTTCCAACCCTGATATTCTATGATTCTAAATAGTATCTCAAATCTTGTTGTTACTGAAGAATAACATTTAAATAGTAAGTTTTTTTTAGTGGATTTGATTTTCAAATGTGTCTTTTTGATCCCTTTCTTAATATCCTTGGCTCTACCCGCAGCACTCGTGATTAAAAGTGTCTATATAGTTCACATAAGAGATCAAATAACCTAAAATTTTGGCCTCTTGTGGGAAGGATACTGATGAATTTGCCTTTATGTTCACTGAACAGCAGCTTTGTGAGAAAAGTAAGCAATCTCCTAATTTATTATTTCATTGTTAAATTTTCTAACATTGTTTCCAAAAAACCACTTCCCATTAAATTTGTTATTTTTAACTGTAAACCCTTTATGCACTTTACATATATTTTGACTTATGATTTTACATTTTGTGTTTTTGCTGTTGTTCTCTAATATTGTTGTCATCAACTTCCATTCACTCCAAGGACAATTAGTTAATTAAATTCCAGATAAACACAATGGAAACAGACAAGTTTAAAATTGATCAGGATCATGGGAGTTCTATCATTATAATTGTTTGAAGAATCAAATCCTTACTGAGTTTTATTTATTATTTAGTTCAACTTAATTTTGCACATTTAAAAGATGTCCCCACCACTAAAGCACAATGTATTTAGGTAAAATAATAATGTAATATTCTGGAATGAGGTCCTGTCAGTTTAACACTTGTTAGCTTAGTAGACTACAGTTTACTTTGTGATCACTTGACAAGAAATGCAAATGTTTTTCATAAGTGCTTTCTGTGTTAATCTAAGTGTTTGGCCTTTTCATAATGTAATTTTTCAGTCATTTCTCTTTGATTTATCATCTCTGATGAAGGTTGCTTTTTCATAGCTGTCAATTATACTATGCCTATCATTTGTCTTTTTGCAAAACCAGAATATTAAATAGTTTTTATGTCAACTTAGTAGGGTTTGCATCTTTAAAATATACAAACGCTCATTGCTAGTAGCACAGGCAAAAGAAATAAAATATTCAATCCCCTCTAAAAACCCCCTACAATTTGTGATAAAAAAACTGACAAAGAAAAATGAAGTTTTTAGTTTTTCTGTTTTCATGGAACAGAATAAACAAGCTACTTCTTTTGACTGAAGCCACTTCCCCGACCCCTGGTCACTAAATTCAGTTAAACAACTTTAGATTCACTCTCTATTAAGACTTATTTTCCACATGTTCAGAAAGCCACTATATTTTCAGCCTGACAATGTTCAAAGGAGGAACAAAGACTTAAAATTTGTGACTCAAATATTATATTCCTGGATCTTAAAACAAGTAAGATTAAATTTATTTATTTACTTTAGAATTAAAGAGTTTTCCCCAATAACTTCAGTTTTCCTAAGAAAACAAAAAGACCAAACAAACACTTTCCAGTGTATGGCCTCATTTCAATAAATCACCTAAAACCCCCAGAAACTTAAGTCCCATTGACTTCAAGGTAAACCTATGCTTCAGGGCTTTGATAAATTGGGCCCACAATAACTAATATTAAAAGCAAAATAATAGCATTTTTGTGGGGTTAGTTAAATTTGGGTATTAAAAGAACATGTTTTGGCACTTGTTTGACCAGAGGGCTGGGTATTTATTTGAATATTTTGGCATCTTAAAAATTAAATAAAGACAGTGTATAGTAAGTGTCTAGAAATCTAAAGACATTATTATAAGAATACATAAATGGAAATTACCAATTTGTTTAAATTGCATCATATGGTTTCTTCTGTTGGTTGTTTTTCTCAGAATATTAACATCATAGACACAGAGGTCATTATCACATATTTTAACACCTAATCATCTAAAAAATGATTGTAGGTGAAATAGAGATAAACGAGACAGGAAAAATCGACTAAAATCTACTTCCACAGCTCACCAAGGTAGAATGTTGATTAAAATAAATACTTTCTTTAAAGGTATTAATATAAGTGCCTCCTTCATTAATTTACTAGCTGCTGAAAAAAACTGCTGGATTACTTTCTATAGAAAATTCCTAATTTTCCAACATACACACGGAGCTGTGCCTAATAGTTCAACAGACTGGTTGTCACAAGTGGTTTTTTTTTTTTTGTTTTTTTTTACCATTATAGAAGCATGTTGAGATTACACCTTGATAGTTTTCAGAGCTCTGCAGACAATGCAATCTTCATTCTACCTGTATCTCCCATAGCCCCATAAGTGCAATGCTGATACTGTGTTTGCTCTTAATGTCACTACATATGTTTCCCCAACCCTTGTCTTCCTACTGCATATCAACCACAGTGTCTGGCTTGAAAGAAATTCTGAAGAGGAAATTCTTTATTTACAAGAACTACAATAATCAGTGTCTGAACTCTGTAAAAGTAGGAGTTCCATTTTCCCCTTTAAATATGGACATTACCACCACACATTTGATGTGTCAATCACTAATTCTGGAGTCTAAAAGTTTTGCTTTCTCCACCCGCATATTTATGCAACTTTTATATTAAACACCTTGCTGGCTGGTGAGTAGAGAGCACCAAAGTCAAACATGCAAGTATTTCATGCCAACATGTCATATATGGAAATCTCTCCTCTTAGGTTAGACCATTAAAGTGACATCACTTCCACCAAGCAACTGGGATGGTGTAAACACTTAAGACAACTATTTAAGTTAATGAGATAAAACGCTACTCTTTTTTGTACTTTTTCAAAGCTCTCTTTACAGCCACCAAACCTCTTCTATTTGTATGCTCTTCTGAAGACTAAATTTTCCTTTTAAAGGTCTATTCATCAGAGATATACAGGTGATAAAATATTTATAATTCATATCTATCCACATTGATTTACTCTTGCTAAAATGAAAATAATCACATTCAAGGGGGATGTTAGTTCAATATAGTGGGAGTATCTTGTCTATCAGCAGTAATATCCAAATCATAATTAAGCAGGGAACCCCACTAATGAAGGTACCCATCTTTACATCTTCCCATACAGTCACCATGCATGTTGGTATTTTCTCCTACTACAGCTTCTTTCTAAAAACTCATTTCAAGGGTGAGAAAATGGTATAGAGAGGATGGATCAGAATTCATTAGTCCCTAGGAACCTTTTGGAGAAGAGAAAACCATATTGAGGAGATAAGCTCCATCTTAACCACAGGGGAATGAATCTGAAAATGGAAAACAAACTGTTTTTGATGGGGCAGAGGTAGAGCATGAGAGGAAGAAACTGAAGGAAAGCTAACAGGTGTTAGAAAACACTCAGGGATATACTACAAATACCACAGCGTAGGTGGTTATATATTTCAGAAGGACCCTTAAAATATCATTTTAGGAATTATGTACTGCACTTTCAGTGGAAAAAGACAATAGAGGATAAAGGAAAAAGACAATAGAGGATAAAGAGGTACAGGCATCAATCCAAACAAAAGCAGGTTTTGGTTAAATCAAGCCATTAGCAATGGCTGTAATGCTAGGAGTAAAAATTACAATTGTCTTTATGTTAATTCTAGAAGCCTATAACCATAAATGGGACAGCTGGAACATTTAGCTTGTCAAGAGGGGATCAATATATGGGAAATCTTGACTCGGAAACAGAGTAGGATAATAAATATTAGTAAAATTAGGTAATCACTAACTATGATCTACATGGGGAAGATAGGTTACACCACAGAGAGAGACAGATTGGCATATACATAAAGGTGACCATGAAGGAAGCTATTGAGAGTTATTCCAGGGTGAGGGGTATGGAATCTACTTGGTTACAAAGCCCAAATAATGTATATACAAGGTATTGTTATAACAGTATCCCATGTATTTTGCAATTCTTCAGCAAGCAAATTTGATGCAGAATCCACGTTTGGGAGGCCAGAGGGCTATTCTTAAATTCTTCCTAGTGCAGCTTCCTGCTTGTGGCAACAGCTCTTACTAAAAGGTGATCGGAGCAGACAGAGTGGACCACCAGTGGGGGGGGGAAGGGGGCTACTTTCAACACTTCCCAGTTGAGCTGTCTCATGACAAGGCAGGGACTCCTCTCCCAGAACATTAATTTACATACTCTAATAAGACCAGACCTGACTTGCCCTATGCTAATTGATTAGATGCTTCACCCTTTTCAAATCTTTGTAATCTAGAATTATGCTTTAAAATTCAGCTTCCCCATTATAATAACTAGAAAAAGATAGTTACCTTTTCCATAACTGGTGTTCTTCAAGGAGGTGTTGCTCATGTCTATTCCACAGAAGGTATGCGTGCTCGCCATGTGCACTGGTGCTGTAAGTTTTTCCTGTAGCAGTACCGGTAGGGGAGCGCTCCTAGCAACCCCTGGAGTGGCGACTCTATGGTGCAGTATAAGGGGCACTGCATGCTTCCTCCACCCTCAGTTCCTTCTTGCCAGACAACTCCGACAGAGGTGAAGGAGGGTGGGATGTGGAATAGACATGAGCAACACATCTCAAAGAACACCAGTTACGGAAAAGGTAACACTTTTTTTCTTTGAGTGATTGCTCATGTGTATTCCATAGTAGGTGATTCCAAGCTATATCAGTTGGAGGTGGGTAGGAGTTCACAAATTCTCGGGATGAGCACAGCCTTGCCGAACCCGGCATCCTCCCTGGTATGGGAGATGATTGCATAATGCGAGGTGAACGAGTGAACTGAAGACGATGTGGCAGCCCTACAAATGTCCTGACAAATGGGGACATGGGCTAAAAAGGCAGCCGATGAGGCCTGCGCCCTAGTCGAGTGTGCCCTCATAATAGAGGGTGGGAGAATTCCCGCCAAGTCGTAAGAGGTATGGATGCATGAGGTGATCCAGTTGGAGAGCCACTGAGTGGAGATCAGCCGACCCTTCATGTGTTCGGCCGAGGCGATGAACAGCTGCAAAGACTTTCTGAATGGCTTAGTCCATTCCAGGTAAAAGGCCAGAGCCCGTCTCACATTCAGTGTGTGGAGGCAGCGCTCCTCACTGGACGCATGGGGCTTGGGGCAGAGGACTGGCAGGAAAATGTCCTGACCCATGTGGTAGGAGGAGACCAACTTTGGGAGGAATGAAGGATGTGGGTGGAGCTGGACCTTATCCTTATGGAACACCACGTATAGGGGCTCGGAGGTCAGGGCCCTGAGTTCTGAGTCCCGTCTAGCTGATGTGATCACCAGGAAGGCTACCTTCCATGAGAGGTGCGACCATGATCATGTAGCTAACGGCTGAAAGTGGGGATCTGTCAACCAAGCCAGCACCAAGTTCAGGTCCCACTGCGGGACTGGGGGCCTAACATACGGGAAGAGACAATCCAACCCCTTAAGGAATCAGCCAGTCATAGCATGGGAGAATACAGTGTGGCCCTGCACCAGTGGGTGGAAGACCAATATGGCCACCAAGTGCACCTTAACGGATGAGGGTGCTAGGCCTTGGGCTCTAAGATGAAGGCGGTAGTCTAAAATGAGCTGAATCAAGGCAGCCATGGGAGAAATGTCACACTCAGCTGCCCACCAGGAAAACTGAGACCACTTTGCCAAGGAGGCTGAAGCGTGGAGGGTCGCCTGCTTTCAAAGAGGATGCACTGGACCCCTTCTGAGCACGTCCTTTCCTCTTAGCCTAATCATTGAGCAGCCATGCCATGAGGTGGACTGCCGCTAGGTTGGGGTGGAGGAGGCGACGCTGGTCCTGGGAGAACAAGTCCAGGTGGGATGGCAACGGCCATGGCGAGGCAACCGCCAGGCTCATGAGGGTCCTGTACCAATGTTGCCTAGGAGGACCCGGGCCTTGTTCGTCTTTATCTTTTCCAGGACCTTGCCAATCAGCAGGATCAGGGGGAAGGCGTAAAGAAGATCGCCTAACCAGGATAGGAGGAAGGCATTGGAGATAGCACCCATTCACAGCCCCCACCCAGAGCAGAACCGGGGACACTGGCAGTTCTGCCGAGTTACAAACAGATCCACCTGGGGAGTTCCCCACTCTTGGAAAAGTCTATGCACAACCTCTGGTGTAAAGACCACTCGTGCTGAGAGGAGAAGTCTCAGCTCAGGTGATCTGCCCATGAGGTTACTGGCACCTGGTAGGTGGTAGGCCTGTAGGCAAATGTCGTGGGCTATACAGAAGTCCCACAGCCTGAGGGCTTCCTGGCAGAGGAGTGGACCCTGCCTTGCCTGTTGATGTAAAACATCAAGGATGTGTTGTCCATGAGAACCCTGACCATTCTGTCAGATGCAAGTGCCCTGCATTCCTTTACATTTATATGTAGGGCAAGGTCCCGTGCAGACTACAGACCTTGGGTCTGAACGTCCTCCACATGGGCTCCCCAGCCCAGGTCTGAAGCGTTGGATACCAGCTCCACCAATGGGGGCCTGCCCCTGAACAGGACCCCGCAAAGCATGTTCCCCGGGGAGGACCACCATTGTAGGCAATCACCGACTCGGGCATAGTGAGGACCTTGTCCATCCTGTCTCTGGCCTGGGAGAACACCAAGGCCAACCAGAGTTGGAGGGGCCTCATCTGGAGTTTGGCATGGCGAAGCACATCTGTACATGCCAACATGTGACCTAGGAGCTGGAAACACGCTCTGGCTGTTGTCACAGGAAACTTTGTGACTGTGTCGATGAGCCCTTTTAGGGTCTCGAATCTGTCTGGTGGGAGGGAGGCCCTGGCCAACATCATGTCCAGGACAGCCCTGATAAACTCTATGCGCTGCACTGGAACTAATGGGGATTTGGTGTCATTCACCAACAGGCCCAGGATGGTGCACATGGTGGAGCATACCCTTGTATTTGAACTCTGCTGGCACCACTTCCACCGCTCCTGAGCCAAGGAGCCACCCCACCTCCTGCTCGAGCGGGGCCTCGTGAGAGGGGTCCCCCAAGAGGGACGGGGGCAGAGGGTGGTTGGGTGGATTAGAGGAAAATTGGAGGGTGTTGCCCCGGGAGATGGTTTGAGGACCCATCCGAGGTCAGCCACGACCACTTCGGGAGAAAAGCACACAACCAGTTGGAGAAGGGAAGCTTTATTATGGGTGGATCCCTGGCATGAACTGGTAGGTCGCCCCCTGACATTTCTCCGCCTATTTACCTGTGGAGGACCCAGGCTGGAGGGCAGACCGGGACTGCCTCTGTGGGTGATTCTTACAGTCGCACAACTTTATCTAAGGAGGCTCGTATTTAGAGTGGGTAGCCTGGGTGGGATCCTGCTGAAGCTTAAACTTAGGTCTAGCTGGAGCTGGAACATAAAGGCCAAGTGTCTTAAGCGTAGCGTGGGAGTCTTTCAGGCCATGCAGCTTTACGTCTGTCTGTTCCGCAAACAGGGCCTTGCCATCAAATGGGAGATCCTGCAAGGAGTTCTGCAGCTCACTGGACAGCCCAGACATCAGGAGCAATGACAGCCTCTTTATGGACACCCCGGAGCATCCATGCAGCTGTATCCACTGCATCCGATGCTTCCTATGAAGTTGCCCTGGCAGCCGCTGTACCCTCCTCCACCAAAGCTTTGAACTCTTTGCTCCTGGAGGGAGTTCTCGAATTTGTGTAGAGAGCTCCACAAATAGAACTCATTGACACAGAGAGTCTGATGGTTCACCACCCTTAACTGGAAGCTCGAGGACGAATAAACGTTTTTCACAAATAAGTCCAGCCTCGAGTCTTTATTTTTTGGATTAGGGGCCGGTTGGCCCTGCTGCTCTCTGTGGTTGACTGCGTCAACCACCAGGAAGTTGGGGGCAGGGTGGGTGTAGAGGTATTCATGTCCCTTGGTGGGAACAAAGTACTTCTGTTCAGCTCTCTTAGAGATGGGGGGCAAGGAACCCGGGGTTTGCCACAAGGCGTTTGAAATTATTGCAACCCCATTGTGGAGTGCGAGAGCCACCTGCCTGGTACCGAGGCCGATAGGATGCAACAGTGACCGGCATGGATTATGCACAGGGCAGTCTCTGAGCGGTGAATGGCATCGGGAACATTCCCTCGACCGCGAATGGTACCGAGCAGGGGGCGACAACAGAGATCCCAGCGGTGGCTTGACCCGAGTCGGAGGCCTGGAGGCCGATGGGGATTGAGGACTGCCCAACATGGATCTAGCCTCTCCCCCAGTCTTGCTCAGGTGCCGCAGCCTTCTTGGTATGCCCTGCAGATGGGGTGTGGTGCCGACTGGTAGATGGCACCGAGGGGTCGCCACGCACCGACACTGCGCTACATGGTGCCGACTCGGAGCGGTGCACCGGAGTTGGGGTGAAGGCCAACTCAATCAGGATAGCCCAGAGCTGAATGTCCCTTTCTCTCTTGGTCCGAGGCTTCAAAGACCTGCAAATCTTGCAGCGATCGCTGAGATGGGTTTCCCCCATACAGCGTAGACAGTCCGCATGCAGATCACTCACTGGCATTGGCTGCCTACAAGTGTCGGAAGACTAAAAGCCCATGGCACGGGGCATGCCCCGACCCGGGCGCACTAAACTAAACTATTCTAACTACTTCAACTACAGATACTACTACGATGAATGAGTAAGAGTTCTAGAGGATAGCTGCAGACAAGCTGGAGCAGAGCAGTTCCGAAGCACCTTCACTGGCAGAAAGAAGGAACTGAGGATGGGGGGAGTGCGCAGCGCCCCTTATAGCGTGCCATAGATATGCCACTCCAGGGGTTGCTAGGGGCACTCCCCTATGGGTACTGCTAGGGGGAAAAACTTCCGGCACCAGTGCACATGACGAGCACACACACCTACTGTGGAATGAGCAATCACTTGAAGAACTTGGATGGGGTCATCACGTGACAGTAAAACACCAGACACCTCCAAAATCTCAGCTTTCACTGAGCCCGGCGACTCTGTGCTTGTTTGCACTTGGAAAGACAAGCCTCTCCAGGAAAAGTGGAAAGGACCCTACATCGTCCTGCTGATCTCCCATATGGCGGCAAAGGTTGAGGGACACAAGAACTGGATCCATCACTTACGTCTGAAAGCAGTACCCACCCCTTCATCAGCAGAGCAGTGGACCGTCCACCCCGTTGACTCCTCATCTAGTAATGATCTCGGGCTAAAGCTACTGTTTAAGAGACACAAACAGCGGGCACCTTAGCGCCACAATGGGCCCACTCAGAAACTGGAAACTCTGGACCGGGAGGACCCCGGTAATAAGTAATTGTGTAGTCCTGTTATTTTCTATATTGTTATTTCTGAACTGTGCATATCGGGAACATAATTCCTTTGTTTTACTTGCGCACCATGTTGCTACCTTAACAAACCAGACTGATTGCTAGGTGTGTGCTCCGACTCCACTTTCTCCCAAAACAGGAGTGCCTCTTGTCATGCTGCCCTTAACCCTAGCAGAATTAGACGCCACCAAAGAGCAGGAAAATAAAAACCGAATGGACTCGCCGTTCTGGGATAAGATCTCTTTGCAGCAAGAGGATCCTACCTACCAGGATCAGGAGTATTCAGTTGCAGTGCTCACTGAGGGAGTGTTTTGTTTTACCCGAAACCAATCTGATCACTATAGGCGTCCTGTGGGAAGAAGCTCCTGTGTTATTACACAATGGGCCGATGGATATTGGATAAAGACCAAGAGAGGAGGTCAACAGTGTGGATATAATGGTTCCTCCCCTTTTGGGGAAACTCTTACAAATAATGTTTCCACAAAAGGAGGATCAGGAAATATAAATTGCCGTTCAGTTAATATTTCCACTATAGCAGGCCAATGGTGGGTTTGCAGCAGTCCTTATGGCGAGTGCAATTTGAACAGCACAACTAGAAACACCCCCACTTGTACCCACTCGGGAGGATGGGAAGCCCCCCTGGGGGCATATGAATTGTTTGGAAAAGCAGCCTTAAATATCCCAGGAATCCCTCTAAGAAACAGTCCTTACTGGGCCCTACAAGGTCACTATTTTGTATGTGGCCGAAAGGCTTACAAGGTATTGCCAGCCAATTGGACAGGGTAGCTGTTATATAGCTCATGGAGCTCCTCATCTTTCAATAACCAACACACTACCCAAAGGAAAGATTAGGAATGACCGAGATACCTCTGTTGAGTCATGAGAAGAGACCCTGCGGTGACTCAATGCGGCCTTGGAGGGCAATGCTAAGAATCCCTTCAACTGAAAAGCTTACAGGATGCTCTATACTGGGAATTGTGCCACTGGTTACCAGGCCAGCCATGGCATGCATAGACCACTATACTGTAAAGCTTCAAATGGTGCTTGAAAAAGTCGCCTTAGAGTTAGAGGACTCGATTAGTGATCTAAGGTCAGCAGTAAAAACAGTAAATAAGGAGGTACAGAAGCTCAGAACGTATTCCCTCCAAAACAGGCTGGCCTTGGACTACCTTTTGGCATCCCAAGGGGGTGTTTGTGCCCTTGTCGGATCCCGATGTTGTGTATATGTAAATGACAGCAGTTATGAGATTTATGATAAGGTAGTACAGGCTGAGGCCCATGCCCGAGCTGGAGCACAGGCTGCCTACACCGCCCCCGAGAGTGATTGGTTGCAAACCTTGTTTTCAGGCCGGGGTTTGTCATCTTGGCTTGGTGGTTTATTTAGTCTGTTGTTGAAAAGTTTTCTTCCTGTCTTAATCGTACTGATGGTGTTATGTTGTGCAATATCATGTGTCAGAGCCCTTGTAAAAAACATGGTAATGCATTCCCTTCAGGGCTACCACAAAGTGCTTATGCAAAGTCCCCTTATAAAAAGATAAGAGCCCAAGTGAGAAAACTCAGAGACAAGGCTGTTGAGTATTCTCAAAGGAGGGAGTTGTTGGAGACACCGGGCATGGCCACTAGGTAACTCAAGGGGATGGAAGACCACGAGTATCGATGAAGCCCCCTTGCTCTAGGCCCAGATGGCCCCCCCTTCCCTCTTCTGCCCAGAGACACTCACAGCGGTCACGCTGAGAAGTTTGCAACAGTGTATTGCAGGCCTGGGGCTAAGCCAACCTTAATTACAGGATGAGCATCACCTGAGAGGAATCAGGTGATTCCATTATAAAAGGAGCATGAAGCTGCACTGCACAGGGAATACTCAGGAAGCTGTGGCAGAGTCAGCAGAGAGTGAGGCCAGCTCTCCAGCTAGGGAGGTTTGGGAGAGACCCTGACCAATCAGGAGAGAGACTGCAAAGGCCCCATGCAGGAAGGCCCGGGAAGAGGAAGAGAAATCTTGGATTGTGTTGACAAATAAATGGACTGCTTTGGGGTTCTGATTTTTATTTACAGTTTATTTTATATTAATAAACCAAGGAGGGGTATTTTTTGTCCAAGAAAAAGCCTGATGTGAAGTTTATTTGAACAGTCCAACATGGGAAACTAAGGAAGACTGCCTGTAGTGAGAGTCTAGGCCACGACAGGGCATATGGGAGGCAGCTAGCCTGCTTACAACTATAAATAAAATAATCCATGGCTATCAGCACCAATGTATGTGATCGCCTCACAAATGCTAACCAGTTTTAGTCTAACAATTCTCCTCAACACCCTACATCTGCACAATCTCATTTGAAAACACAGATTCAACTATGTGCTAATATCTCACAGATCTACTTCTTCCATTTAAATTAAAATCTGTCTTTTTGACATCTTCTTATGGATGTCCAGCTATCAAGTTAAGTACAACAGGGTCAAAACTAAGCTCTTAAAATTTTGCTCCCACACAAGCCATCGAAAATATCCTTTTTCTCAGTGATTACAGACTACACCACCATGGATACGGCAATTGGGCTTTTTTAACCAAACAGGGGGAGGAGCAACGTCACCTGTTTTGTTTGTGCCCTATGGCAAAACTTAATCTCTTGTCCAAGACAAGCATACTGTAGACGTAGCATCATTGCATGCCACATCTTCTGATGGAGAGACAGCCTAGTTGTAAGAATAATTGGGTCCCTCTCCAAATGCTCTTAAGGAAACTAAGTAGCCATGGAATAAAAGGGAAGGTCCTCTCATGGATCAGTAACTGGCTGAAAGATAGGAAACAAAAGGTACGAATAAAATGGCCAGTTTTCACAATGGGGAGAGGTGAACAGAAAGGTCCCCCAACAATCTCTAGTGGGACCTGTGCTGTTCAATATATTCATTAATTATATGGAAAAGGGGGTAAACAGTGAAGTAGCAAAGTTTTCAGAGGATATACAAATATTTTGGATAGTTAAGTCCAAAGCAGACTGTGAGAAGTTACAGGGATTTCACAAAACTGGGTGACTGGGCAACAAAATGGCAGATTAAATTCAACACTGATAAATGCAAAGTAATGTATATTGGAAAAAAAATAATCTCAACTATACATATACAATGATGGAGTCTAAATTAGCAATTACCACCCAGGAAAGAGATTTTGGAGTTACTGTGGCTCAATGTGCATCAGCAGTCAAAAAGGGCTAACAGTATGTTCAGAAATAGTAGTTTCTATTCCTAATAGAATATTCCTAAAACTGAAAATATCATAATGCCACTGTATAAATCTATGGTGCACCCACATCTTGAATACTGTGTCCAGTTCAATCCATCTCAAGAAGGATATAGTGAAACCGGCGAAGATATTACTGGGTACCACAATATAATTGTATACATTCATGGAGGATAGGTCCACCAATGGCTATTAGCCAAGATGGTCAGAGATGCAATCCAATACTCAGTGTGACCATAAACTTCCAACTACCAGAAGCCAGGAATGGAAGACTGGTGGATTGTTGCATAATTGCTTTGTTGCATACACTCTCCCTGAAGCTCTGGGACAGGCTGCTGCCAGAGACGATACTGGGCCAGATGGACCATGATCTGACCCAGTATGGCAGCTTTTATTACCTTATGTCCAAAACCAACAAAACTTCTACATTCACACCATCACTGGCTCCTTCCTGGCACAAAGGAATTGTGAGGAAACCTCTTACATCTGTATCAATTAAAATGTTCTTATTAAAAATAATGTAAGGGATATGTTCTTAATTCTCTCATTTTTATTTCATGCTTCCCAAGTATATTAGTCAAAATTTAGTTACTATTCTCAGTTTTGTAGGTTCAACCCAGTTTATAAAAATCAATTTTTACTGTATCAGCTTCACATTTCATCAGAAACAGATTCCAACCTGACTTGGAATGATCATTGCAAGGATTTGTAAAACAGAACAAATACACCTTTCCACTCCCACCCATCCTGACGGGGGAGGGGGGGGGAGAGGGAGAGAAAGCTGTCTTCCCTTAGATGACTGAAAATAAGAGAAAAACTTATTTTGACAAGCAAATAAAACAAATATAACATGGAAATATTGACAGAGAGTTTCCAGTAAGTTTAAAGTGGTTCTGACTTTTTTTTTTTTAAACTGAGATTCCTAGGTATAGCATTTAGTCAGCCATATCATCAATTTTAGTAAGATTGTATCCTGGTTGTTTTGCACAGTACAGTATTGACAGTCTCTGTGTCTTGGCTGCTCTTTAGAATTCTGAAATATTTCTATTAAATTAGGAGTTCAGTCCTGCAACCAACTGGCTCTGTGCAGACAGATCTTTGCATCTACACAGAAGTAGTTGAAGGATCATGGCTGATATTCGAGAAAATTAATATATTATCTGCACAGGATCCTTCACATCATCTTACAATTTATATTCATGAATTTACTACTCCACTTCTTTGAAAATTGTAACATATATAGAGATTGTAGGTTTTATTTATAGTGCCCTTAAATTGCGACAAAAACAAAAATACATTTTGTTGTTATAGTGCAGGTATATGTAAATGTTGTCAAATACTATTTTCACAAACAAGATTCAATGAGCAACTCTTACTTTTATTTCTGGACCTAGTGAAGTTCAGTTTAGAGACCAGCAAGATTTATTGGTTTTGATTTGTTTACATTTTTGGGAGAAGATTGGTGCAGAAATATTTCATGTGTCTGTCCTGGCACAAATGCAGCGATAGTTGAAGACACAGAAGACAGACTCTTTATATTTTGGTCCCTATAACTTGCACCCTAACACAAAATCTTGACAGTTACCTCAGCAGTATTAAGGCAGAATAACTTCCCAAATTCCTGGTATGTGACAGTCACATATGCTGATCTGTTGACATAATACATAAGGTCACTGTTAAGGTTTTGCATAGAGTGCGAGCTTGATTAACTGGTGGTAAGTAAGTACCTGCTTATTGGAGATGGAAGTGAAAGCTTTCTGGAGTGTCTTAACAGCACTGAAGGCCATGTGAAGTCAAAAGAAATGCACAAGTCTTTCTCTTTAACTTCTTTTAGACCCATGCTTTTAAGGTTAGGGTAAATAGGGTGTCCTGCTGCAGCTTTACCTGTCACTAAATTATCAGGTTTTTTTTTTCTAATTTTCCTATTAGATAGTAATTAAGTAACTCTAACTCAAGAAGAAATAACTATTTTTCTAAGGGCCCAACTAGAGACTCAGGCTGATAGGAATGACTAGAATATGTGGGGAAAATGTTTCTGGAGAACTGTGATTATTATTACTACATATTTCCACTGCAATTGTGCCTACAGGCTGCAATTAGAGATCCAACTGCTCCACTGTATGTTCAAGAAGTAAAAAAGACTAAAGCAGTATCAGCATTGAAATCTTGTGAAAAGCAGGAATAATTTTAATCATGATTAGTTACTGAAGAAATATTCACAGTACTATTGTGTGTGATATCCTGCCATTTGAATTTTAAAATTGCAAACAGAGCTAGTTGAAAAACGGGGGAAGTGATGATTGATAGCTAAAGTGATAAATTTGTGCAAAACAATTTTCTGAAAAATGTGTTCATTTTTTCAGTCAACAAAATGTCTAAACTTTAAAATTTTAGATCACTTCACCTTGCCAGTTGCATATATACTACACATTCAGTTGGGAAGGTTAACTCCTCCTTCTTTCTCCTCCCTGGCTCTCTAGACTGTGGTAGTTCTTGGCGGCTCTCACAATGCGCTCCCACCATTTTTTGTCAAAGGCATATTTTTCCCATTGATGGTAATTCACATTAACAGCAATTAGCTATTGTTCAATATTATGCTTCCATCTTCCTCTCAGTCAGCCACTGTAAGGATTGCCTTCCAGGATATACCTTAGCTGGTCTGTGTTCCATCATCCAAATGGTATATCCTGCCCACTGAAATAACTGGGATTTCAATATTAGCCGTTTATTTTCTTTTTTTTAAATTTTTTGTTTATTTCTTTTATATCGACCATTTCTTAGATTAAGAGGGGGGAGGGGAAATCAGACAGGTTTACTCATAAGGGACAGAAATCTGAGGTGCAAGTTTAAAGACTCACTGCCTAATCTACCTGGATTAATATTTGGTTGGGATTTTATAGGTTTCTATAGTTCTTAATGATGATTGCCAGTGGAAGGACTCAGAAATCTTTGAATTTGCACTTATAATAGGTGAGGGGTTTTGTTTTTCACTGACAAACTGTTAGTAATTCATTGGGGCTTGATCCTACAAGGTGCGGAGCATCCTGACCCCAATACAGCAAGGCATTTAAGCTCATGAGTAGACTCATGCTTTGCTGAAACAGGGCCAGAGCGCTCAGTGCATTATAGGAATGTAGATTATTTCTTATTATCTGTTTGTATTACAGCAATGCCTGGAGACCCAAAGTGAGATCGGGATCCCATTGTGCTAGACAATGTACCAACATACTGAGAGATGGTCTCTGCCTTTAAGAGCTTATAACCTGAGGCCCTGGACTGTGTTTGCCTGGGCAGGCTGCTGCACCCATGCAAAGCCCAATTGATTTACCGAAGAAGTGAGATTATAGTTAGGCTGTTACATAAGCAATTCACACACAGTAGACTGACATTTCTGCATCAGAAGACTACCAATATGGGTTTTGACCATGACAAACATACGTGCTAACAAAAACCTGTGTTCCCATTCAGTATTCTAGTAAAGTCAATGCGACTCTGCATAGGCTGATGATGGTACCTTGATAGTACATCTGTTTCCAGGAACATTATTTGAACAAGATTACTGTCTATTTCTTGATTTCTACTGAATTCTGACACAGACATTGTAATTTAATTTTTAAATTTTCTTTTCCAGAATAGCTGAGAATGACAACTGAGGAAATGTCCTTTTAGAAATTATTTGACCCTCTGGATGTTTTTAAGAGGAAAAAAATAAAGTAGCATGCTGCTATTAAATTAGTATATATTAATGGATTAATGATATTTACAAAAGGGGCATTGCTGTGGGGAAGACATTGATAATATTAAAACTGGGCAGTTGTGCTGGATGGCACTAGAATCATTCATAAGGGGTATGATAAGGGCTCAGGAGAAGAAGGGAGTATAAAAATGCTAACGTCAATTACAGAAATGAATGAATGGCATTTAAAATTTGCTGATTTCTCTGAAGTTTCCAGCTCATTCTCCAGTTTCATTTGCTCGCTCCTTCATTACATTTGAAATTCCTTATTTATGATTAGTATGGTCTGCAAACTTGACCAAAATTATATATTTTCAGTTCATTTGTGAGCATCTATTTCAATTGGAAAGATTTTTGCTGATCATCTAATGTATACACTTTATACTGCTGATACAGTATAGGCCTCCTCTTTCTGTACTTTCACTGGACAATACCAAAGAGACCCTCCAAGGACAGGACAAGGTGAATTGCAGATCCAATTTAATATCTAAAGTAATAATGTTAATTTGGCACATAGACTGATATACAATTTTTAACTAATGGGTTCATATTATATTTGAGATTTGTTATAATATTTTTAATTAGGTCTATCATTACTTTTGACACTTTAGAGAAAAAGTGAACACACATCTCCTCAGGCAGTATACTAAAACTGCAGAACCCCACTGGACTCTCTGCAAGTGCCTAATTTAAAGCAGATTCCTGCTGCTTTCTTTATAGGAATGGTTATTTTACTCCTTCCACTTCTATTAATCTTTGTTTCTTTTTATTATTATATTTTCCCCAGCTTCATAGATTATCATATCCAAATGTTGGAAGTGTGGGGGAGGGTATAGCAACACTTTATTATACAGTGTAAAGCTTATTTGAAATAATTTTCTAATGAACTGTACTATAAAATATTTTGCATTGAGATGACATAACTCAACAGCAGACTTCAAGGAATCAGGATTTGTGTACAATGACATACACAACAAACTAGCTTGAACCAGCTGCAAAACTCCAGGTGGAGAATTAAGAACTCTCTCCCTCTAGTGAATAAATGTAGCAATGCCAAGCTATGCATTACAACTATTA
Organism: Dermochelys coriacea; assembly: GCF_009764565.3. Lineage (NCBI taxonomy): Eukaryota > Metazoa > Chordata > Testudines > Dermochelyidae > Dermochelys > Dermochelys coriacea. Next base: position 70,060,089 of record NC_050071.1, read on the forward strand.
CACAATTCCATCCATCTTTGTGGATAAGTGCTCCAACTTGCTCATGTGTAAGGATTTTAAAAGTAGGTTTAACAGCCTGAATAAACCAGGATTTCTTTAGAGTCGCTAAATGTCATGGTACACACTATTGTAGCCATTCTTTCTGATGATCACACTCACTCCAGACTGCAAGATCTCCAATTTGTTTACAACTCTTTACCAACTTTTTCCAGTCACCTTGCCCTTGTTGTTCTTTAACCTAAATCCTTTATTCACCACTGCACTCTAGTTAACGGTAATGTTGTGTCTCACTTGACAGCTCAACTTTTTCCACCTGCCAATTTTGATTAGACATTTTCTTACATGCTCACAAGCATTGCAACTGCTTTTGCCGATACTGCAATAACCCTTTATATTAATATGCTATATTATAAGAAGCTAGGCCTTTTGTGTATTTTTATTTTAAAAAACCTCCCAACTTCGACACTTATAATTTCTATTAGCAACATTGGGCCTGATTCTGGTCTCAGACTGCTCTAAATCAGGAAAAACTGAAATCACAGAGTCAGAACAGCATGAATGAGGAGAAGAGGGCCCCTTACATCTACTTTCCACTGACTAGTGAAGGCTTGAAATGGTCCAGCTGTTTTGACAATTCTAGTGCTAGCATTATTTGTCCTTCATTCTGCAACCAAAACTTATCTTTCTAAAATCATTTTCAAAGGATCAAATAATCTCATAGCTTTAATTATAAACTCTCAGATACAATGTATATTCAACCAAAGGTTGCCTTATGCTGTTTGCTCACTAAGCACTGGAAACATATTCCCGGTTTTCATTAAAAATTAATACTATTAACCAGAGCTGTCTTAGCTAGTGAGATTAATGTTAACCTATGTTATAGGCTGGTTATGATGTTTTCAGATGATACCTGTAGAAGAGGTGTCAGGGGAGCACTTGGCAAGCTGCTAGCCACCACTTTGATCTTTGTGAATTTCTAAGAGAGTGATATATGTCAGCACTGAGACTATGTTCTGGCACTGGTTAACAGCTTTATTTTTATGAAAAATACAATTTGTGCAGAAGAGCTAGCTAGCTCTCACCCTATCTTCATCTAAAATGGAAGGAAAATAGTCACATATTATCAGTTCCTTTTTCCATTTTTAGCCATAGCCTCCTAGAAAAAATGCAGCACAGCTTTCAACCCAGAATATTAACTTCGCTGATTTCCTGAATACAGGCTGGTGACATCTGAAAATGGGTAGGCAAAACTAATATAAAGGTATGCTCAGAGCCAATTTATAGCAGCAAGTAAAGGTCATATTATATCTGACTCAAAAATGGGTAGTCAAAGCATACCCAGAAGAGTCTCCACTAGATTTTATTGAATTCTATGGATCTTTTTACTACACTGGTCTTTATAGAGCAAACCCTCAAAAAAGCCTTTTTTTTTTTGGTGGTGCAGGGGGGCTGTTATAGGACTTGCTGGCTTTCTTCTAATTCAGTTTAGATTTTATCCTCTCCCACGCCCCCCTCAAATCTGACACACAGTAAATCATCTAATGAGTCATTATTTTATCTGAACTTGGTGAGATAAAGTACAACAGTTCTGAAGGCTCCATATTGCTTCTGTTTGTCCTTACTCTTTGTGTGCTAACACATGACACTATTATGTTACTAGAGGAATGTGATCATTCCAATCATCTGCTATAGTGATCAGCTCACTATATGGATCAAAATTAGTTTTCAAAATTTAGTTCCCATTAATTACATTTGCTTTCATTTAACTGATTTAGGGGCCGTAGGTTGTAAGGAGGAGGTTAGATAATATTTTGATATATGCAGAAGCAGGACAATTTAATTTTTTCTTCATTGCAGGTTAACAATGTTACAGCCTTTAGGAGTACTTATTGAAGCCAATTAGCATTTGATTTGCCTGGTATAATGAAAGATATATTAAAAGTGCACAGACAGCCAGGATTAGCGCCAGGATAAAAATCACATTTTTAAAAAACAACATTTCTCTCTATGAATTATTACCACCACCTTAGACTACTACAAATAAAACAATTTTAAAAATATGATTTACTTCTCACTATTTATACCAGATGCTTAATTTTTGCACTTCACTGAGCTTGGACAATGAAAATAGATAAATTTATCTGTTTAATTTGTTTATAGACAGTTTCTAATTCTCAAATAGACATGACAGCTTTGGGGCATCAAATACTGTAGTGTAATGTTTAAATCCAAACATAATATGAGTATTAAAATGTATATAAAATCATGAAGAAATTGTTTCAAGACTTGCAATAAACAAACAACACAGAAATCCCCACTGCATACTTAATATAAGCTACCTAACCATATTGCTTTAAAATGCCTCAGAACTCACACTTGCATGATAAAGGTTATATTTCATGCATGTCTGACTCTAATATTCCCATTTTTTTAATCTGAATTTAACAAAAAACTCAGATTGGAAGTCACTAAGATACTGCAGTAAGAAGGTAAATTAGATAGATATTAATATAAAGGAAATACAGAACAGAGGAAGATAAAAATTGCAGCATCAGATTGTTGCAGTGGTGTTTGTCCATCTAGTTCAGTATACTGTTCAGACAGTGGCCAACACCAGATACTTCACAGGGAAGTGTACATAACTTCATTGTGGACAATCATGGAATAACCAACCAGCAGGGAAAGTTTCTTCCCAACATGTCAATTAGAGTTTGGCTGATGTCTGAAGAATGAGGATTTGCATAGTTTCTCTTTTATTACCTGCCTCATGTAACTGTGTGTTCTTGTTATCCATGCAAACATTTTTTGAGCCTCACTAAGCTTTAACCTCAATCATATCTTGGTGGCATTGAGTTCCCAGAGAAATAACGTGGTGCTTATATTTTTTTTTCCATGCGTCTGTTTTAAATCTGCTGCCTCTTGAAATACAAGAGCAAGGGGACATTCAAGAGTAAATGGAAGTGGTTATCTATTTTCTGTATGTATACTGCTATCATTATCTTTTCTCTAAACTGGACTAAATATTTCACTGTTTGTTCTTTGGAAATCTTTCTAAGCCTCTGACTATATTTATTAGCCATCTCTAAAGCCCTTCTATACTCATCTCGTAATCATTAACTTTGACCTCTGAGAACCGATGGAGGACAGGTAAGAGGTCCAGAGGCCTGCAGTAGGGCAAACATAGTAGCTATCTTTCAAAAAAGGGAAGACAGATCAGTCAGTCTAAATTTGACAGCTGGAAAGATACTACAACAAATTGTTAAACTATCAGTTTGTAAGCACCTAGAGGATAACTGGGTTATAAGTAATAGACAACATGGATTTGTTGAAAACAAATCATATCACACCAATCTAATTTCCTTCTTCTACATGGTTACTGGTCTATTGGATAAATGGAAACTGTTGATGTGCTATATCTTGATTTTAGTCAGGCTTTTGATACGGTCCCACATGACATTTTCATAAGCAAAGTTGGGAAATGTGGGCTAGATGAAATTGCTATAAAACAGGGGCAAAATTGTTTGAAAGACTGTACTCAAAGAGTAGCTATCAATGTTTCACTGTCAAACTAGAGAGAGGTATCTAGTGAGGTCTTGCAGGGGTCTGTCTAGGGTCCAGTATTATTCATACACTATTTTCATGAATTACTTGGATAATACTGAGGAGAATGCTTATAAAATGTGCAAGGCACTCCACTGGGAGGGGCTGCAAGCACTCTGGAGAACAGGATTAGAATTCAAAATAGCATTCACAAATTGGAAAATTGGTCTGAAATACACAAGATGAAATTCAATCAAGGGAAGTGCAGAGTACTTCACTTAGGAAGGAAAACTCAAATGCACAACTGCAAAATGGGGAATAACTGGCTGGGCAGTAGTACTGATAAGGGTCCAGGGATTCTAATGGATCACAAATTCAATACGAGTCAACAATGTGATACAATTGAAAAAAAAAAAAGGCTAATATTCTGGGGTGTGTTAATAGGATTATTGTATGTAGGACATGGAGGTAATTCTCCCACTGTACTTGGCAGTTCTTGGTGCCACACTTTAAGACATCTGGACAAACTGGAGACAGTCCAGAGGAGAGCCAAAAAAAATGATAAAAGGTTTAGAAAACTTGAGCTATGATGAAATATTAAAAGAACTAGACATGTTTAGTCTTGAGAAAAGAAGCCTGAGGGGATTAAGGGCTGTAAAAGGAAGAGGACTGTGATCAATTGTTCTTCATGTCTACTGAAAGTAGGACAAGAAGCAATGGATTTAGTCTCCAGAAAAGGAGATTTAGGTTATATATTAGGAAAAAAAAAACTAACGAGGTAGTTAAGTTCTGGAGTAGGCTTTCAAGGGAAGTTGTGGGATCCCCATCACTGGGGGGGTTATGAGAACAAGTTAGACAAACACTTATCAGGGATGGTCTAGGTATACTTGGTCCTGGCTCAGCGCAGGGATGGACTAAATAACCTCTCAAGGTTGTTTCCAGCCCTACATTTCTATGATTCTATATTTGTTGTCAAATGGGGTGAACAGAAATGAAGTATTCATTATTATGGTGGCAAATTAGGGTATAAAACTGATTCATATAATGCCATCATAACATTTACAGTATTATTTTCCATAACATTCTTTACTCTTCCGAACATTTAATTTGCTTTTGTGATTCCTGCTGCTGCATATTGAGCAGAAGTTGCATTAACTGTTCACACCATCACTTAGGTCTTCATTCTAAACAGTTACAGTTAGTTTAGAATACAACCATTATTCCTTTTTAATGTGTGTTAACTTGCATTGTAAAAAGAACTGGAGAGGTGTGGGACAAACAAAACGTGTAAATAACGTCTCCAGAGTTTGTTAGTTGAGGTCAAGAATTCTGATGTCAGGGCATTCTTGGCATTTGAAAAGCACTCAATCTCTACTCTGCTGCTATTGGTGTGAGATGAAAGATAAAGAGTTCATAGGGCTGGGTAGCAATAGGTAGAGCCAATATGGGGACACAAAGCAGGCCCTTATTTACTATTTTGCTGCTTTAGGGGCAAGCTCTGAGGGCTGGGGCTTTAATGTTGATCCTAAGTTTCTCTGGCTGGGGTTTCAAAAGGGGTAATAGGGAGGTCATTGGATCCTGTGTCCTTGAGTGGCCTCCTGTGAATCCTGATAACATGTCCTGATGGGAACACTGGGGATGCGACCGTTCCAGAATTAGTCTGAGTTCGGAGATTCCTAGCACCCTCACTGATGCTGCCTTTTTTCTTTTCTTCTCCAATTTTAATAATTGCTCTCTGTATTACTTTCCCTTCCTGTCTGCCCCTTTCTCAGATCCACACAGATTTACATTTAAGATTATTGTGGAAGCACTTACAGTGTGAATTAAGCATATATGTTTAATAATACTGCATTCAAGCTTCAAATTCACTCTTTGTAACTATTTATGTGAATAAAACCTTAGTAACAGGAGAGTTCTTTGAAAGTGAATATAAAAAGTGTGAAGGCCAAGTCAAGGAGAATTCATTCTTCAGCTGGAATAAATGCTTGCAGAAATCTCTATTAACTCAACCAGCTCTGTTGCTAACCAATCCACAACACTGTATTACAATACAACTAAGCACTGTACATACCAACCTTTCTGACAAATAAATAAAATAAATAAAGTTTCTTAATGAAATGCTCATTTGGGAGATTTTTATCATCTCTACATAGGTTGCAAATGGTAATATTTAATTAGAAAACAGAACATTCAAATGATACTGCCATTCTGACTGATTGTCATGCATGCATCCATGCTTGAAACATACAATCTAGTATGCAGAATAGCAGTAATAGCATTAAGAACTGTTCATCAAAATAAACTCCCTAATATAACTCTGAATATCTTGATCCCATGGGTGCCATGAACAGGCTTGGGGAGATAGGGGAAAGGTCACAACCCCTCTTTTTTTTTTTTAAATGGCTAGGAGGGACAGGAGAGCAGTCCTGAAATCTTTATTCTTTTTTATCATGGGGACAGAGTGGAAAAGACTGGGAACTGCTGGGAAGATTATTATCTTTGCTTCCATCTTTTATTCATTGTTTTTCACTCTGTTCTTTTTTCTTTGAAAATAAAGCAATAGTCAGAGCTATAAAACTGACTTTTTCTGAACACAAATATGTTCTGAACACATTTTTTGTAAATAATAATAGCAAGCAGTTTCTTATATATTATTTATATCACATTAGCACCAAAGACCCAATTATGCTAGGATTGTACAAACATACAAAAATATGGTCCCCTGCTCCAAAGACCTTACAGCCTAAGGGACTAAACCAAAGTTCACTGAAATAAATTAGAGGCTTTCCGTTGATTTCAGCAAACTTTAGATCAGACCTTAAATTCTTACCGTTACAGTACTGTTTGATGGACACTTGCTTTTCTACAAAAATAATTAACTCAGAAATGGCCCAATCCAGAAACCTTTATTTAAGTTATCCTTGTTCATGCCATAGGTCTCTTGAAATCAGTGGGGACTACTCATGTAAAGATTTCTCATACAAGTGGAATGCAGGATTATCCCTCAAAATAACTTGCTTTTCTATGACACCAACTAAATTATTTATTTTACTCTGACTCAGTAAAATAAATAATTTACAGTAACAAATGAGATGCAAGTTCTGCTAACTTCTTCATTGTTAAAAAAGTTATGTGAAGTTACATTAACTTTAAGTATCTGTATATATGTCTGTTCTTGTGTTCAGGTTACACTAGTAACTTATCAACAAGCTGTTTTACACAATAAAGACCTGATCCTAGTGTCCATTGTAGTCAATGGAAATGAATGGGTAGTGGATCCAACCATGCATGTCTAATGATATTGCTACAGTAGTTCCATGAGAGAGAGAGAGAGAGAGAGAGAGAGAGAGAGAGAGAGAGATTGATTTATGGTTTCCATACAGCACACTTGAAAATTCAAATAAAAAGAAACAGAATACTGCAGTACAAATAGGAATGAAAAATAAACATCTAAAATCTGAGTAAAAGATGACAAACAATTAATGCTAGATGTAAATATGCTGCACCCGCAAATTAAGTTTTCTTATTCAAGCTATGCAAACTCCAAAAATGAAAATCACACAATCAACTAAAAAAAAACACATCAGAACTGGCATATCACTACAATATAAATACTTCGTTGCTCACATTAATATTATTTTAAAAATAAAGCAGACACATAATGACAAATGTCACCGGCTTCCATAGTTAACCTCTCAATTGAAAGTCCTGCCTGAGAGCACAAGTGGACATTAGCTAGACAGTTTCTATTCCTTAAGCACAATCCCCATACTCAATTTTGCACAACTGACAATCTGCTCAAGAGGGCCCCACAAGTGAAAAAACAGGTGTGTTAAAGGTCAGGATAGCAATATAGAAGCCAATTATGTGAGAATGCACATACAGCAAGCAAAATGCATTAGACTTGACTCTAGTCAGTTGCAGGAGTTCCCATTTTAAAGAGAACAAAATCCACGTGAAAATCAAAAAACCAACAACCTCAATTCTTAATCCATCCCACTATGACCAAGTATTTCAGTAACATCCAAAGAATAAATAAATAGTCTCTCTAAAAATATTTAAAATTAGAGAAAGTTAGCAGACCAAATTATAGACTAATTGTGAGAAAACATATTTACAGTAGGCATTCTACAGCTGCTAATGAATTTTAAAAGAAGTTACAGAAAATTGATATTGACAGCATATCTAATACTTAAAACATTAATACTACGAAAATACAAAAGTATGGGAGACCTTAAGAGCCTAGGCCCCGAGCTTGCAAAACAGATACCTGTGTAAGCCTTTTGCAGGATCAGGGGTTTTAACCGGTCTTGCATTTTTGGTTTGCATATATTTCCTGATGAAGGAAATTTTAATATTAGTATTAATGATTTGTATTACTGTAGTGCCTAGAAGCTTTAGTCATGGACCAGGATCCCATTGTCCTAGACACAATACAAATGCAAGGAAAAAAAGTCTCTCTGCCGCAAAGAGTTTACAATCTAAGTGCTAATTACTGTTTTGTGACATTTCTTAGAAATTAGTGATTAAAAATAATCAATTTGGATAATCAGTGCTGAGTTTTATGGTTATGGGCCATAATTATGCCCCAGTAGTTAATATTCCAATTCTAACCCTATTTTCAGCACCCTTTTTTACTTTGTCTACAAAAAAAACCCTCTCTTTTTGAGCTGAAAATTCTCAGGATAAATCTGGGGGAAGAGGATGCTTTAAAAAAAAATATTAAAGACAAGCAAATCACAGCCTATTTTTGATTTATGGGACAGCTCAAATGTAACATTCTGAATTCCGTTATTCAGAGAACTATTTGGACTATTAACATAAGAAACACAAAGTCCTGTTCAAGTCAAGTCATATTTTTGTCTCTCTTATTTCAAGTCTGCTTCAGTACCTCTCTATAAAGGTATGTTTTGTGACATGAGTCAACAAGTCAAACTGGAAAAAATCTGTTTCTTAGATATGCATGGCTGTTTTCTCCTATTTTGTTTCCTACTGAAAACAATTTCCGATATGAGATTTTGTTTGCCAAGTTTCACAGAGCAGAATTATAACCTAATAAATAATAGGGATTATAAAGGAAATGCTGATACAACAATATATATTCTCTCAAACTGCATGCATATCTTCCATTAAGGTTTGTGGAAGTTACTTATGAACATAAAAAAGACAATGGACTCCCGTAGGGGCCCTATTCTCTTCTAGCTGTGCATCAATAACTCCCACTAACATTAATGGAAGAAATGCTAACTGAGGGAATAATAGACCCTGTTTTGCCCTTTTATAATACTAGTACAGATGATACATTGTATCATTTGCTAACCTTTTTTCTTCCATAAGGAAAAAAAGGGTGTGGGGGGGAAGCTAGCGATTAAAAAGTTGAATGTTTGATATTATAATAAATTAAGTAAGTACTGAATCATATAAAAATCTTCAAAATAATCTCAAAATTTTACCTCTCCATTTGTGATATCATAAAAGCACAGACTGTTACTTGACAAACTGGATTAAACTATGGATAAGCAAAATTTCCTTTTCAGTACTCGCTGGAGTACAGAATTACCACAATTGTATAGTTATACAATAATTGGACTAATCAAAGCTATATAATGTTACCATTGTGAAGAAAGTAGGGTTCCTCATTAGCCTATTACAAAAGAATTACTGTAAATTCAGCCTACGTGCAGCATAACTTCCTGTGCAAACAAACTTAGATAATACAAGAAGCTTGAAACCGTTCCAAGCTGGCAGACTGGCAGAACAAATTATGCAGAGCAACAGAAAGCCTTCAGTAGATTCAATAGAGCTTGGAGCATAAGAATGATTAAGTGTTTCTTTACACAACTACAAATCACAGTAATGAATCAGAGTAAAATTTCCAATAAGGGACTTAACTGCACCAGCTGGCCTTCTTTAGAGAGCCATGTTATAATGTGAAATGATGACATTCTAAATAGCAGTGTTTGCAACTTTTGCACAATCTGCCTAAAGCAAATCTATTGTTGTTAGATAGGTTTTTTGTTTTGTTTTGTTTTTAAGAAAAGCATAATAAACTAACTCCTAAAATATATACAGAAGCTGGAAAACAAAGTCTTTAATTATCTAGAAAGTGAGTCTGATCCAACTAACAATGAAGTCATTGGGAAATCTCTACTGTTCACTTTAATAGGATCTGGATCAGTCCTGCTCTGAATACATAAGACTGTAACTATAGAATTATGCAACAAAAATGCAGCTGTTTAGAAACAAATACAAACTCTTTTCTATAAGTAAAAAATAAAATAAAATAATAGCTATCCTCTTTTTGAAAATGTGTCCATGCACGAGGCACCAGAGGAGGAGTCAGCTACTCACAAAGAAATCTGCATCTATGATCAAGAAATGTGAGGACATTTCCTATTCAAAGAAGTTGATTCTCTTGTAAGCAGCTGACTCCTCCTTCATTCCCCATGTGTGGCATGCTTTCAGAAAGGGGCTTGGCTAATCAGGTTTTCAAAGAGCAAAGATATCACACTAACAATACTGTTTTCTTCTGTGTTATTCAGAAAATCAGACAATATTTTCATAAGGGTCGATTTTACCATTAAAATCCATTAATGTAAAAATCTATAACTGGCAAAGAGATTTTCTTAAAGAATACTGTCACTAATTGTAAATCAACTTTTCAAACAAAACTAGTACTATTGGCACTTTAATCTAAAGATAAGATTTCCAAACAAACAACAACAACAAAAAATCAAATTTTGCAACATGATCCCACACTCCCTCAGATTTTGGCGAGGCTGCCATAAATAATCCATGAATGGAGGCTAAGATTTTCAGAGTAGTATCTCCAAGCAAATGCAGGCCACTTTGCAGACTGACACATATTGGCTTAAATACAATCTTTGTGCTGCACTACTTTAAAAAAAATGTTTGTTTTTAGGAACAACATAGGAACAAGATCGGCCTATTTTCTAGCATTGAATCGAAATCCGGATTTCATTAACAGTTTCAAATGTCATGGGAAGAAAACATCACTGGGCTTCTCAGATGCTAATCAATGGTCTTATTAAATATAATCATGAAGCAGTAGCTATGGCATAGCATATTTATGTGACAATATGTATTTACCTTTTACTGTGTGTGACGGGCAAGGCCAAATGGCTATAGAAAAGTTGTGGGAGACAGAAATATTAGCCGCAGGTTAAACAAATCCCTTTTACAAAGATAAATAAATGGCACCTGCTCCAGTTCAATTAAGACACCTGGGGACAATTAAGATCTTTCCTGAAGGCAGGAAAGATAGCTAGGTTGATTGGGACACCTGAAGCCAATTGGGGCTGGCTGAAACTAGTTAAAAGCCTCCCAGTTAGTCAGTTGGGCATGCGTGTCAGGAGCTGTAGAAGGAAGCCACGCTGTTGGAAGAACTAAGCAGTACAAATTATATCAGACACAAGGAAGGAGGCCCTGAGGTAACAGTGAAGGAGATATTGAGTGGGGGCTGCTATGGAGAAGTGGCCCAGGGAATTGTACATGTCCTATTTCCAAAAAGTCAGCTATCACAGCTGCTACTACTAGGGTCCCTGTGCTGGAGGTCCCCCCTCCCCTCCCCGATTAATCACCGAGACTGGGAGACAATAGAGACTGTGCGAGGGAGGGCGGCTTCTCCTCACATCCCTTGCTTGCTTATGATGAAAATGGCTCAGTAGGCTGTGACCCTTGATTCTAGAGAGAGAAGGGCTACATGGAGGGTCACAGTGAGCCTCTGAGGCTTGTGAAATCTTCCAGGAAGCATGGGACCCACGGAGACAAGGACAGAACTTTGTCACATGTATTAAACTATGCCAATACACTTCCTGTGCACCTGCATGCACACATGCATGCACACCATGTTAACACTACTGCTGTGGAAAACACAGGCTACATAGTAGCGAGAGCACTTTTTCTATTAATAGAAATAATCCATTTCTTGAGTACAAACAGTGGATAGGAAATACAAGATTAATCTTAATTTACATTTAACAAAGAACAGTTCCTACAAGTAAGATTTCAAGAGTAATAAGCTTTAACAGAAAGAGCAGTGCAATTCAGGCTTGCATACTCATCACAAGTAGTTGGAGCCAGTTTACTTGTTTTGTGGTGACAAACTTCAGTGCTCCCTCCTCTGCAAATTGATAAGACGACGACTAAAGGAGGACTCGAGAAGTACTGAAATGAAAGGCTCTTAAAGATGGCTGAGGATCACAGAAGCCTCAAAAAATGCAAAAGGGAATGGACACTGTACAGGTCAACAATAATGGTGCTGAAGAACAGGGACAGTAATTGACAGAACAGGGATGGATGCAGTCTGCAAAGATTTCTACACCGAACTGTTCGTATCTCAGTACCAACACTTCAACAGACCTATGAGCATGTACTCCCAGTCCTCATCAGCGAAGTTCAACATGCAGTTCACCAAATAAAGGAAGAAAAAGCCCCAGGAAAAGATGGACTGAAAATCAAAATAACAGCTGTAGGTCAAGACCTCAGGGAAAGCCTTGCTCAGAGGTACAGCTGTTACTTGTAAATGCAGAATATACCATCTCGCTGGAAAGAGTCCAGCTGTACAAGAAGGGCGACCGTGAAGATCTAAAGAACTATCGTCCAATATGTCTGCTCTCACATGTCTACAAGCTGATCACCAAAATAATAAACTGACTTTCACAGAGTCTTGACGAGCAGCAGCCAAGAGAGCAGGCAGGCTTTCGAAGGAATTTCAGCACAATGGACCATATTTTCACTATATACCAGCTACTGGAGCACTCAAGGGAATACATATTCCCTTTATGTATTGCCTTCGCTGACTATGATAAAGAGTTCGACAGTGTAGAGATCAATGCAGTGTTGAAAGCTGTTGCATAGTATGGCATCGACACAAACTATACCAAAGTATTAAAGGAAGCAAATTCTGACTGCACTACAGATATAACTTTATTTGATACTCCCCTTCGCATCCCAGTTAGGAAAAGTGTGAAACAAGGAGACATGGTTTCACCAAAACTCTTCACAGCCTGCCTCAAAATGGTAATGACACAGATGAATTGGAAGGGTGGAATCAACATCAACAGAGAGCAGTTAAACCATCTCAGATTTGCAGACAATAATGTGCTGACCACTGAAAATACTATCGAACTACAGAAAATGCTGTGAGAACTCGACACAAAAAGAAGCCATGTTGGACTGAAAATTCCAGGTTGGTGCGCATTCAATTCTATCAAGGATATCCTCCAAGGCAAAATCAACAAGGCAACATGCACCCCCCAGTGTCTTCAGGTCAAATGTACTGCCAGTGATGTTGTATGGCAGCAAAACATGGGTGCTGATGAAGACATTGGAGCAGCAACTATCTGTCATGATAGAAAGAAGAATTCTGGGAATTTCAATCAGCCATCTGTGTCCCCAGTGAAGTGATCAGACAGCAGAGTAGAGTGCATGTTGTTGTTTAGAGTAGGCATAATAAAATATGATGGGCTAGGCATACAGCGAGGCTCACTGACAACCGATGGACTGCAGCTGTCACTGATGGTACCCATGGGAACTGAAATGACCACTCAGCCGACCTCCAAAGAGATGGGAAGATTTTATCGTGAAAAAACATGGCCACAAATGGATTAAGAAGGCCAGAAGACGTGTTGTGACTGGCACAATCTATATGAGGGCTGAAGGACTGATGGATTAAGGTGATACTCATCACAGAATTACAGGTCAGTTATCTTTCTAACTGTATTCCTTCAGATAACTTCATCCTTATTTTAGGCCTCCTCAAGTCTACCACATAGCTCAATACCTTCCTCAATCCTCCCCATACATATATGCAATGACTCTTCTTTATTTCTTTTGCTTGACCATGTGCTCTATGTGCCAGAGCAGATGAATAAAGCCTACTGCCCCCTCTGTTTAGACCCCTGGGTATAGCGTCACTTAGAAGCACAGAAGGGGACTACACTAAGTGCACTTATCTATTCAATTCTTCCTTTGACTTCCACATCACTGGGTCACAGGCATCTATTCTGCTGCAAGCTGATTACTACATATGACAAGGGATGCCAATTTGGGCTCTTAAATACACAACATAACATTTAAGCCATCCTGAATTAATCTGAATTAATCAGGCTTCAATAACAGCAAAAAATATTTTAAGTACATCAGAAGCAAGAAGCCTGCTAAACAATCAGTGGGGCCAACGGACTATCAAGTGCTAAAGGAGCACTCCAGGACAATAAGGCCATTGCAGAGAAACTAAATGAATTCTTTGCATTGGTCTTCATGGCGGAGGATGTGAGGGAGTTTCCCAAACCTGAGCTACTCTTTTTAGGTGACAAATCTGAGAAACTGACCCAGATTGAGGTATCATTAGAGGAGGTGTTGGAACAAACTGATAAACTGTAATAAGTCACTAGGACCAAATGATATTCAGCCAAGAGTTCTGAAGGAACTCAAATGTGAAATTGCAAAACTACTAAGTGTAGTCTGTAACCTATCTATCGCTTTACCAGTCAAGAAAGAGATCTTGAGTCACTGTGGATTGTTCTCTGTGGATAGTTCTCAATGTGCAGTGGCAGTCAAAAAAGCCAACAGAATGTTGGGAATCATTAAGAAAGGGATGGATAATAAGACAGAAAATATATTGCCTCCATATAAATCCACGGTACACCCACATCTTGAATACTGCAAGCAGATGTGGTCGTCCCATATAGAAAAAAAAAAGATATATTGGAATTGGAAAAGGTTCAGAAAAGGGTAAAAAAATATTAGGGGTATGGAACGGCTTCCATACAAGGAGAGATTAATAAAACTGACATTTTTCAGCTTGGGAAAGAGTTGGCTAAGAGGGGATGTGATCGAGATCTATAAAGTCATGATTGGTGTAGAGAAAGTAAATAAGGAAGTGTTATTTACTTCTTCTCATAACATAACTAGTGGTCACCAAATAAAATCAATAGGCAGCAGGTTTAAAACAAAGAAAAGGAAGTATTTCTTCACACAATGGATAGTCAACCTGTGGAACTCTGTGCCAGAGGATGTTGTGAAGGCCAAGATTATAACAGGGTTCAAAAAAGAACTAGATAAATTCATGGAGGATAGGTCCATCAATGGCTATTAACCAGGATGGGCAGGGATAGTGTCCCGAGCCTCTGTTTGCCAGAAGCTGGGAATGAGCGACAGGGAATGGATCACTTGATGATTACCTGCTCTGTTTATTCCCTCTGGGACACCTAGCATTGGTCACTGTCGGAAGACAGGATACTGGGCTAGATGGACCTTTGGTCTGACGCAGTAGGGCCATTTTTATGTTCAGACATAAGAAAAATGTATCCCACTTCTGATACCAAATTTACTCTCTCATTTTTATTCTTTTCCACTTCGGCAACAAAACCTTACTGCAACTCTGTATTTAATTTCTTGTTTTCCACACAACTGAAACCTTAATCTTAACTTCCACTAACACAGGTTTTTGGTTTGTTTGATTTTTTTTTTAAATGGAATACATAATTGACCAATGGGCTAGCCAAATATTGAGGGTGACATTTTCAAGATGCCTAAACAAGAGTTAGGTTCTTAAGTTCTAAGTCACTTTTGAAAAAAAAATGTCTGAGGATGAAATATTTTAAAAGCGCTTATGTGATTTAGGACCCGAAGCCACACTAAAATTAAATGACCTTTAGGGTGCTTTTGAAAACTTCATTCCCTAGGTCAATTTCTACATACATAAAATTAAGATATTAATTTACCTAGCACAAATGGGTATTACAAGCATGAGTTAATGTATGTAAAAATGCTTTGAACAAAAAAAAAGCATATTATAACAACATTTTTCAATTACTTGGTAGCCATTTCAGCCATCTGGGGTCAATAATTTATTAACTCTAGAGATATCACCTTCTTAGCCATGTAGTGCCACTGAGTAGTAACAGAGTAAGTGTTGTCACTCTGAGCATTGAATGCAGTAGAACTACTATTACAGTACTGTAGCACTTGGAATTTATTTTAGGTTTTGTCACAGCATCCATCACGGACAAGGTTAACCAAATCTCATGCCTCAAGGCACAAAGCTGATCACCTCTTAGCTGAAAAGGAATGTTTCTTCATCTTAAAGTACTCCATATATCTTTAGATGCTATGGTAATAAGGATCATATAAATAAATAGATTTTTCCCCTTCCCATTTTGCCTCCATTTTTTTTTGAAGGCACTTTCAGGAAGCAGGGTTCTGAGACATGATAAGGAACTAGAGGCACCAATGATTTGACTCAATATAGCAATCTGAAATTTCATACATTATGTAGCATCTTCTGGGCATTTGGAATAAGATCAAATGTTTATCAATTTAACATAAAATCTATCAGGAGACTATATCCCATCCTGGCAGAGAGATGGATTAGATAAAACTGATTTAGTCATCTTTAATAAATGTGGTATTCTTGGCATGCTTTGTTAAATTAATTTGCTCATGTAACTATGTGACAACCTTAAAAAAATGCATGAACCTCACAGCGGGAGTATTGCAACTCTTGGTCCAGACATTGCATTCAGGATTTGTCCCTGAGTAGCCATGAAAAGTTTTGGGCCGATGGGTATGTAAATAATTAATCAGTAATTCAATGATTGATACAGTTATATGTCTAATTAGTTATGTATTTAGTGGTTTGAATTTATGAAATAGCCAGCTTGATTACATTGACTAAGCAATTGTTAATTAGCAATAGTTAATCAGCACATAACAGAAAGGAATATACTTTACAACAGTCGGAGAGAACTGATCCTCCCAGTAATTAACAGTCTGGTTTTAGTAATGGCCTGGTTCTGGGATTACAGCTTGCCACAATTACAGTAGAGTTGCTTACGGTTTCATTTTCATTATTTCATGTTTTGCATAGACATATCTTATTTTAGTATTATATAAGAACATAAGAATGACCCTACTGGGTCAGACCAAAGGTCCATCTAGCCAAGTATCCTGTCTTCCGACAGTGGCCAGAGCCAGATACCCCAGAGGGAAAGAACAGAACAGGTAATCACCAAGTGATCCAACCCCTGTCCTCCATGAACTTATCTAGTTCTTTTTTGAACCCTGTTATAGTCTTGCCCTTCATTATATCCTCTGGCAAAGAGTTCCACAGATTGACTGTGCATTGTGTGAAGAAATACTTCCTTTTATTTGTTTTAAACCTGCTGCATATTAATTTCATTTGCTGACAGCTAGTTCTTGTGCTATGAGAAGTAAATACTTCCTTATCTACTTTCTCTACACCAGTCATGATTTTATAGACCTAAATCATACCTCTGTCTCTTTTCCAAACTGAGAAGTCCCAGTCTTATTAATCTCTCCTCATATGGAAGCTGTTCCATACCCTTAATCATTTTTGTTTTGGTTTGTTACCCTTTTCTGAACGTTTCCTAATTCCAATATACCTCTAACCCGATATAACGTGATCCAATATAACGCTACTCATGTCATGTGGGGAACTGCTATCCATTTTGCTATTTGATTGTACTAGTTCACTTTTCATTGCTATTAATTTTTATTGGGGCTTAGGGCATAGCTGTATTATTTTTAAACAGTTGGAAACGAGTGCAGCAACCGCTTACCTTTTGGCACTTCACAAATGAGATGCATGTGGGTTGCAGGCCAGAACATTTTCAACACTATTTCATTAGTGCATCCAAATTTTAATGGAAGAGCGTGGTATTGCATTTCTAACTATAAGGTGAAACTGTAACAGTTTTATGACCATAATATTCACTAGACATTATTTCCTTATGTTTACACCTGGTGCTCAGATTCTTGCAAATGTGGGACATCAACAAATACCTAGTACTATCAGTTTTATTTTTTTCTACTTCTTGGCTTTTTCTCTCCATATTTTGACTTCTTACTATTCAGCTTTTCTTCTAAGGTAAGAAAGACGATTTTGGTGATAGGGAAACAACTAGTAAATAATTATAAGCTACTGTATTATGTGGTATCCTTTTCAGTATCCTTATCCCTGATCCTCAGGGTCATACTTTAAACTTGAGATAATTAATTTTTCGTCCATGTTCATCCTCTATGCAGTCAAGAAAACAACTCTTTGGGTGCTTTAATTGGATATTATTACTTATTTATCACAGGTGCCTACTGGTTAATAAAAATCTGTAGAATACCATATGAATGCTAAGTATTGGTATTAAAGTGACATGGGAAAACCTTGAAGAAACAACGGAATACAGCTGATGGCAAAGGCGACAGTGCAATGAGATGGAGCACAAGAAAAACTATCACAAGAAGCAAATAAAAAGATTGAAGAGACCACATAAGAGCCAACAAGGTGGAGGCCAACAGAGAATAGGTATGAATATGTGAAAGAAAAGTAGACACTTTCTTCAAATAAACAGAAAGGAGAAAAGGGAAGAGAATCATAAAAGGAACACAAAACAGTACACAGAACAGAGGAAAAAAGGAAGAGAATGGAGAAGAATGTAAGTTAGACAATGGAATGAGAGAGATAATGAAAAAGATATACACATTGTCTGGCGTTCATAAATTTTATTTAATTATGTCCCTTTATTATACAATATTTCTCTGAAGACCTCCTACAAATCAGTAATTATGGGACAAAAGAAGTGGATTCTGAGCATTTACATTATATTACTATTGCTTGCTACTCTGAATTCTAAAATAATTGAAAAAAAAAGAGAAAATTACCTCAAAATTTGCCAGAGTGGATGGGGGATTAGGAGCATCTAGCCCCCCAAACTTGTAAGGAAAATCGATTGTGTGTGTGTGTGCACGCGCATCACCATTCAAAGGACACAGCATGAACTGCTGGGGTCCATCTTTTCTGAAGCAGAATAGCGTGGTGGCAATCTGAAAACTTGAGCAGATACAGAAAATCACCTTGGAAACCATCCTCGAAATTCTAAAGCCAGTCTAAATGATCCACCCCAAAGTGCTACCTTTAGATCTGCCAATAAAACTAAAAAAAAAAACAAAAAAAACAAACCTGGCTATGATTTAAAAACAAAACTAACAAACTAGTCACAACATAATGCAGAATGCTCAATCTAAGAAACAAAATGGTGTGCATCTAACGTTCTGTATATGGATACCTCTTCACTTTATTTACAAAAAGAGCTGTTGTATTTGATCATTTTTGGTTAAAGCATTCTATGCTTATGCAAGAGGAGAACAAGGCTTTTGTGTTTTATCAGACTCCATTAAGATCAGTCAGTGTAAGGTTGCTCACTATGCTCTAACATCAAAGAAGCCCAAATGAGGCTGGATCTGGAAGTTTAGCACAAAACAGTGTACACATTCCATGTCTCAATCTACATGTTCTGGAAACATGTTTCTAAAATGTTACTGAACAACTCATCACTTGGCACTTTACCAGTTCGTTGCAGTGACTAGTCAAAGCTTAGAATGGTCTTTACAATGATAAGGTTTTAACTGAATGTGCCCTCATTTGTAAATGGTCTCCTGTAGCTGAACAGATATGAGATAAAAACAAAAGGGAAATTTGTCAAAAGTAGGGGAAGATGCTGTTGAGATATTTTTCCTCCTTTTCTGCCTACAAGCTGAGTTTAAGTATTTTTACTTTGATAAATATGCATTTGGGCCCAAATCCACCAAAGAATTTTAATGGAAGCGCTTGATATTGCGGTTTTCTGTAGTAAGCCTATTGAAACTAATGGCAATAATTGTGCTTAAAATTATGTACATGTTTAGCACTCTTCAGATTTCTTTTGGTGATTTTCTGATCAGAATGCCTTTACTCCACCTGTAAAAGATGAATTGCTGAATCTGTTTTCTCCATCTCTAAAGCGTTCTCCATCAGAGAACAAGGTACCAGTAAATAACAATAAAGGATATAAAATAAAAGATGTCCTCCAAAGCAAATGATGACAGGCAGATCGGGTCTATGTATAAATTATGTTCTATGAGTAATGCAAATATTATTCCTACATTGGCAACTACTTAACAAAGAAAGATGAATTTTTCATTGATGCAATTAATGATGATGTACACAGTCTAAGTGCATTCTGAAGAGGCGAATCAGCTAATGTGTATGTGTCATATATCAACGTATCACAAGAACAAGTCTGATAGAAAATTATGAGCAACTGAATAAGACTCCTAAAACATAGAATGAATGCATGCATTTATTATAGGAGAAAATGAAAGTTTATTATATTGGTCAAATCAGTTTTGGAAGTCTTGTCACTAACACAGAGCAAGTATTTTTAAAATATTTTTACATACACCATTTGACCCTGTTTCCAATTAAAAGTATCATAAGAATGAAGAATGAAAGCACATAGTGTAGTGACACAGGTTAGAGAGGAGTACTGGGTTCCTATATATTGTATCAGAAAATACAAACTAAACGCATTAAAGTGTTTTTACTTCTGGAGAAGTAATATTTATTATTTTTGACACCACGGAATCTCAATTTTCATTTTCTAATCAACAAAAATCAATAATTAACATTTTGTCTTCTCGCACTTCTCTATCAGAGATCTGTTGCACAGTGAAGTCTCATACTAGCTACATTAAATAAAACATATCAAAATTAATTTGTTAATATGTCATTTAAGGTATTATAAATAATTAAAACCATCTCAAACAAAGTTATACTTCACAACATCCTTAAATCCATGCAATAAAAAAGTTAAGTATAATTTGGCTATATATAAACATAAGGCAACAACCACACTTTCACACAATGTTGAATTCATATATGTAGATTTAAATGAAAATAAATTTTAAAAGATAAAATCACAAGAAAATTTGTAATGCCATATTTTCCCCTATTTATTCACTCTCTCACTATTACTTAAAGGCTCTAATCCAGTAACCTCTAGGTGCGATATCCTCTCCTATACAAGTAGCCCAATGCATTTCAGTGAGATAAGACAGAAAAATACACATTTTGGACCAAATCCCACCCTATTAGATCTTCACTTAGAGGGCATCCATGATACAGATCTCCATACTTCCACATGCACAGAGGAGTAACACCACCTCAGTAGCACCATGCCCCCAGCATTTTATAGAGGCTTATCACACAGCCCAGGAACTGTGCTGGGGAGGGTCAGAGATTGGGTGAGTCTGGGTTGGGGACAGGGAAAACCATACACATTGTCACCCATCTAGCCCCATAGATCACAGTGTGTGGGGAGTGGGGAGGAGGAGTACAACCCAGGGCTGCCTTATTTTTCCTGTACAACTCCCCTGAAGGAGTGAGAATAGTTCCTGGAACAGCCAATGGAAACTGTCTGTGCAGAAATTAGAGCTAAATGTGCCCTAATGGGAAGATCTGAGTGGATCGTTGTGTGGATTTTCCCCAGGAGAATTAATTCTCCAGAATTCCCCCCACAGATTTTACAAGAGAAATAGATTATCTTGGCCTTGACTGTGGCGGAAAACAATCCTACCTGTGAGGAATAAAACATGGTGGAGGTTCTTAAGGATGAAATTTTGCAAGGATATATTCTCAGATGTTCCATCCATACAACCTTGCCGGGGAAAAAAAGCTATGGGTCTTACTCAAAAACCTGCTAGGTCCTCAGAGATCTGCCCAGAGGCTGGCCCCCATTAGTGCCCTGCCTTTCCTTCCTCCTCCTCCCCTATGTACTGCTGTCCCCAGTGAGCAGATGAGTGTAATGCTCAAAAGAAGGGAAAATGTATTATACATAAAGACAAATAAATAAAGGATGATGGAGCCCAATGTTGTATTACCTTTCTCACCTAATTTCCTTGGGGATGGAAAAAGGACAATATATTTTGTTCTTCCTTCCCACCACTTTCACCCTGGTCAGGCCACAAATAGCATGGAAAGCACCTCTTCAGGAAGAGAATGACCATGACAGAAAGGGCCGTTCCACTGTTCTAGGAGGAAGGGTAGATCCAAGCATGTAGGGCCCCCTCTGTGCATAGATCTACAGGATAGGATCTGGCTTAATACTGAATAGTCCACATAAGTTTCCTAGTTTTTAGTTCTAACTACTGAGTTTCTACCATTCTAAAAATTCACTTAATGAGATTTGATTATATTCAGACAGCATTTTGAGAACCAAAGCCCACCTTCCTGTACTAGATCAAGGGCAACGGGGAAAATATTTTTACAAATATTTATTCAAGATGGAAAAAGAATATTTATGCAAATACTACAGGCAATTGCACCTAGTCTTCAGGACTTTTCAGCATCTACTTTACACAGTTTTATAATTATTATTTTTCTTCTTATATGTAACACCCTCTTAGAAATATAAACATATTTTCTCACAATTATTTTGTCCTTTTGTATCTGGCAACCCTAACCCCGGCCTTGATATTTTCCCCAATGGTTTGAATGCAACTTAAATTAGCAAAGTGATTTGACCGAGAACTCTTTCAATTTCTATAATCAGAATACCAAAATCTCTAATTTTACACCATTAATGGTTAATGTCAAAAACATAACCCTACAAATAGTTTTTGTTAAATAATTGTGGCTGCACAGTCTAAAACACTGCTTTTTACATCACAAAAATACTAACTTGTTTCTTTGATCAGCTACAGATGGCTATATTTCAGCATAACTAGATATTAGGAAATTGAGAACATTCCTTAACAAATATAGGTTTATAACTGCTCTACCTCAAAGACTTGATTCTTTCCCCTTAAATATAGTTTTCACCAGCCAAGAAATACTATTATGTTACTGGTTAAACGTTTTCATCATTATGGCCCCAAACTCAGCACTTCAGCACATGTTTAGTTTTAAGCAGGTTGTTAAGGCCCATTAGAGTTAATAGGAGTTTAACACATACTCAAGTGCTTTGCTAAACTGGGGCCTATGTACAGTAGTTTGCTCTTCTTACACAATACATTTTAATATTTCACAGCTAAAACATTAAATATCTTCCCAAAAGAGAAGTACAAGGGAGAAAATAATCCATGTTCTGACCCTATGCAAACTGTACCACACATTTGCTCTTTGTGTGCAACTGGTGTAGAACTCAAATGATACTACACCAAAAAAACCTGGGGATGATTATTACACCTAAGCAAAAAAAAGGTACACCAAATAAATGTTGGGATTTACCTTATCCAAGTACAGTCAGACAAATGTGTGCACGATAGTATAACAATAGTATAATAATGTAGCCTTTGGAAGGGAAGAACACTGGGAATTCTAAAGAGATTTAAAAAAAAAAGATGAAATCACAGCAGTGGAAGATTATCTCCTGGGATAATTCTTTTTGTTGCAATTGGTATGAACACTATTTCCTTGAATGTAGCAGTAGTTATATCAGCAGCTTACTCTATGTACACATGTACATCCTATAACATACCATGTACAAATATGCAACGATCAGAGTAATTAATCAGTGCATAACTATTAAAAAAATCTTCATCTCAATTTCCCCCTATACAGTATGTTGCAGAGAAACTACAGTATTTACAATTTGTTTACAGGTTGTAGTCCTTAGCGATGAAGACAGTAAACTAATCAATAACATTAACTTTAAATCATTTACCTGTGTGTAAGTCTCCGATGACTAATGCAAACAGCAGTCTGCTGGTCTTGAGCAATGCATACCTTATGGCGACTACATTTCATCTTTAAGCATGGATCTTTAGCAGGGTCTAAAGCTAAAAACAATTGTAGAAAAATATTTTAAAACCTTTCTTTAGTAAATATCCTGCAGTAAAGTAGCTATTTAACATGTTTGCTTGTTCAGCGCCTTGTACAACGGAGCCTTGATTCTCAACTGGGACTCCTAAATGCTACCGTCATATAAATAATAATGAACCAAATCAATGTTCTAACTATTTAAATAGAATCGTTCTTAGTTAAGTGACTTTCCTACTTGTTCTCATTTATTTTAAAATACATATTATAATTCAGTTAATTTTTCAGATTGTATCAAGTCACAACTCTGTTTCAACACTTTCAATAACAGAACAAAGCAAAACAGCACAATCAATGATGTACAAACTCGGGCTGTGCAAATTTTTCAACTTTCACTTAAAGAGAAAAGCAGATTCTCAGGATTTTTTTTTTAAAGTGTGTGAAATTAAGCATGTTTTACAACATATTTAAAAATCCTAAATAACTCCCCTCCTCCCTAGCTCACCAGCACACACAAATGGAAATTCACATGATATTTAGACCTATGAAGGTTTATAGACGCCAGCACTGACTGCTAAGTAGACTTTTAAAACAAGTAGCCGCAAGCAAAAAGACAGCAGGGAAATCACATCAGAAGGTATTTCTGAAGGAATACCACAGGACACCCCACTAGCCTACCAAAGACGTGAATTATTAAATGGGGAGGTAGAGCTGAATACAATTCAGAGGAACGTGAAGGCTCAGGCCTTACCTTCTCTTTTCTACTATGAAGAGTAGGGTGAATGGTACTCCTAAGGGCATTTTTTTGCACCAAAAAATTAAAAATTCTGCAGCAAAAATGTAAAAGTTCTGCACACAATATTTTAAAATTCTGCAAAGTTTGTCAAATAAACGTGGAGAATCCATCATGGTACTAGGGCGCACAGGCCACTGGCTGCACAGAGGTGGGAGATCACTGTGCAGCTTCCCCCAGGAAAAGGACTCAGCGGTGAGCCCTGACACAGCGCAAGGACTGGGCCTGTCCCAGAAACACCCCAGGACCCTACCCCTCTGTGCCAGGTGCACTGGGTATGGGCACGCTGGCTCAAGAAGGTAGGATTCAAGTGTGGAGAGCTTAGTGTGGGGGATCCAGGTGTGGGTTAAGAGGGTTCTGTGTGGGACAATTTGGGTGCTGGTGGCTCAGTGGGGGATCCAGGTGCATGGGGAATCAATGCATAGGGGCTTGTTGGGGGGTCTGGGTGCAATGGTAATGGGACTCTGTGGGGGGGCGGTGTCAAAGTGAAGGTGGTTGGGGCTCAGCAGAGAGGGATCTGGGTGTTGGGGGGAGAGGGATAGACCTTGTCAGGAGGGTCTGGGTGTGGGGAGCTCAATGGGAGCTCCAAATGCTGGAGGAGTGGGGCTCATTGGGCTGGGGAGCCAGATGCAGTTGGTTGGCTCTTGGTGATATGGGGATCTGGGTGCAGGTGGCTTGTCTGGATGGTTCAGGTGCAGGGGGAGTGGGGCTCATAAGGGCAGGGTTCTGAGTGTGTGTGGGTGAGGCTTGGCAGGAGGGTCTGGGTATGAGGGGATCTGGATTTATGGGGGTTGGACAAATAGGGGAGCATCTCCCTGTACAAGGATCCTCTCCCCCAGCCAGGGGAGAAATTTGGGTGTGGGGCTGACTCGGCCCCAAATGCCGTGCAAGGGAAGAGAAAGTTCTGTCCTCTCCAGCCCAGCTGGAACTAGCAGCTGAGCCCTGCACAGGGAAGGAGTCACCAGTTGAATCTTCCCAGTCCTGCCTCCTGTGCCAGTGATTTACCTCTCTGTCCGCTGCTCTGGGCCCCTAAAACATGCTGCTAGGGAGGGTCACATATCCGCTCTTATGGCTTCCTTGTCAGAAAGTCATTTTTCTGCAGAGAAGCAAAAGGAATCTGTGGGGGACATACATTCTGTGCATGCACAGTAGTGCAGAATTCCCCCAGGAGTAGAATGGGAATGTTAGCTGCTTTTCTGGAATCCAGCTCACACATGGTTTGCTATTTTGTTAGCAGTGCAAAAGTAGCAACTACAGCACTAACTTTGCATCAAGAGAGGAACTGGCCCCTCCAGTTTAAATATTTATAAAGACAAACAAACAAAAAAGTAATTCTCAGTTTTGATGCTCCCTTAAGGTGATTGATCTGTTACAATTAAATTCATAATGGAAGAATGAACAGTTTAATGCACCCTTCATTGTTCAGTCTTACCCAATGTTGTAGTATTGTATCTTTTAATAATTTATTTTGATTTAATATACATACAGCAACATATCAAAATGACATCAATTATAGCATATCAATACACATCAATGTCTATATCTTATTTTACATCAAGAATTCTTCAGATACTGGGGAACAAACATAAAAAATGGATCAGAAAATGTTCATGAAGCTTTATTTTGATGGTGCTTATCATAGCATCCAGGCACATATTCAACGTGGAAGAAATCATTGTCCAATCAAATCCTCGAAACTGAAGGGCTACGTAGAAATACAGTGAGGATAATGTACACAATTTGGATATAAATAAACCACATCGAAGAATACAAACGATTTGGAGAAAAAGTTGTAAAAAGTATTAAAATAAAACATACTGATGCAAAAATAAATGTTTACATTGATTTACTTGAATTAGTTCACATGTAGCTACTACTACACATAAACTGATTTTCCAACAACTTTGAGACAGCATTCATTGCAAACCAGTTAAGACAGACAAAATGGAAATTACTAAAGACTCAATGTCCGCTTGAAGTGGCTACCTTGAAGAAAAGTGAAGCCATCAGAAGAAGAGGGAAATCTAACCACAACTGCAGAGAGAGAGAGAGAGAATGCAAGTAGAGTGTGAAGAGATCTGGGCAGAATCACTTGATCGGAACAGCAGAGAAAGAGAGGTGAGAATACAGAGCTATGTAGCTGTGAGGTAAACAAGCTTTGCTGGTGAAGGGAGGATGCTGAGGAATAGAAATAAAGAATAAGGCCATGGGGTAGAGGAAGATGTTGCAAAATGAAACTAGGATAAGGAAAACAAATGGGAAAAATATCTTCTGAATATGTTTAGATGACAGTCCAAGCCATAAAGAAATTGTGATATAAATATTTGACTTGTATCCAAAGTGACTGGGCAAGCAATGCTCACTGTAGGTGGAGTTCATTGTACTTGCAGACACTCTTTTACATCATTACTTGCTCTGGGTCAGACAGCACTTTGTGCTTGCCCAAACATCCCACAGTACTTCTCAGTCCATCACCTTGCCACCCAAAACTACATTTAGAACCACACAGGGATTTTGACACCTCACTGCCACTTCAGCCACCTAAATACAAAATGTGGATACTCAAAATCCCTGCTCAGCTGCTGCCTAACCTATTAGGTGCCTTTTTATAAATAATCATTTATTGGTGTGAGTGCGAGAGAGAGAGAACGAATGAATTGTATACCTTAGTAGTTAGCACACTCTCCTAGGAGACCCAGAGTCCAGTCCCTGTTTCAATTAATATTTAAGAATTTCATACAAAGTGGAACAGCTTCAACAGGAGAGACAGAGACCCACACCAGAATCCCTGAAGTCCCTGTGGTTAGGGCATTTACATGGAAGGTGGGAGACTTGGTTGCAAGTACCTGATTCAAAACAGGTGTGTGTAGAGTGGGAGAGGATGTTGAAATTGGGTGTCCCATATCCTAGGTGAGTGCTCTGACTACCCAACGATAGGTTACCAGAGGAGCATAGGTGCACCACCATTGTCCTGGGTTTTTGCAAGAAAAGCACCTGGACCAGGTGAGAGCTAATTCCAAAAGATGGCTCATAGCTGCAAATCCAAAATGGAGATAGAATCCTCAAAAGGAACGTGGACATACTAGGCAGAAGAATAACTAAAGTTAGGCATTGCAACACTGAGCTTAATTTCCCTTTGTGGATTTAGCTCTCAAAGTATTAATTCAGATTCCAATCACCCCAAACTACCTTTACATAGGGATACACTGATGTCACTTCCAAATTTAATCAAGATGTCTTTACTTAGCTTTGAATTAAAAAAACCCTTAACATGTGTGGAAACACAACAAAGCCACATGTCAGAAAATTAACAAAGAAAGAAGTGATGGTAAATGATCATTCTGGAACTTTCATCCCTCGTAGATTTTTGGCATCCATGTTTTCTTTCTTGTAAGGCTTACTGAAACAACGTATGAAGGTACTTTAATTACAGATGTATTTCACCACAATCTAGAATGAAGTTTACACTCTAAACTAGGATGGAGAGTGTAATAAATCAATAGATAAAGGTGGCTATAGGTCTGTCCTCAAGCAAGCCGAAGCACAAAGCATAAAAAAAAAAATTGGTTCGGCCCAGCTAAAAAAGCCTTCCAACTGGATTCCTGTTATTCTCTATGCATTCCACATAGCTGGAAATGATTTGGCATCATTTATTCATTCAGGATAATTACAGGTTTAGTGATAATGAAGAAGAAATTCATGCTCCGGCTAGGTTCTGTTGGTGTGTGGATAATGCAATACTCAAACATACTGTTCTTTTAGCAATTGCTACTTAATTTTTGGTTTCAGAGTAGCAGCCGTGTTAGTCTGTATTCACAAAAAGAAAAGGAGTACTTGTGGCACCTTAGAGACTAACAAATTTATTAGAGCAAAGCTTTTGTGAGCTACAGCTCACTTCATCCGATGAAGTGAGCTGTAGCTCACGAAAGCTTATGCTCTAATAAATTTGTTAGTCTCTAAGGTGCCACAAGTACTCCTTTTCTTTTTACTTAATTATTGTAATTCCTGAATGTAGACATTTAAATCTCAAAATGCAGCTTAAATTGCAGGTATAGCAAGATATGTCATAGTTCCTTCTGAAGTATATCACAGAGACCTAGCCCCTTGCAAATCAAATTTGTGACGTTTCTTTCTATTGCAAGCTGAACAAGTACAAATTGCTGCTTTGTTTAATCATCAAGATGATTAACTGAAAGGCAAACTTTGATAATCACATTTCTTTACTGAGCAAAGTATTTTTGCACTATCCATCTCCAAACTAAAGATTCGACCCTCAAAAATAACCTTCAAATAGAACTCATAAGTAGTACCCCAAAAATCACCTTTGTGACTTAATAGTAAAATTTAACTCAAATTTAAGCCAATTAGTCCATCTATTTTAGATTTTCCAGAACACAAAATATTCTAATGGTTCTGGGGATGACTCCCCCATCACTCTGAACTAGGACCATAAAGGAATGCCCAGTGCAGCTTTAGATTTAAAAAGACCACCAAGAGAGCCTAATAGATAGAAATTAGGAAATCTTGCTACTGTTCTTTGGGTAAAGGAGCCAGCTAAAATGCCGAGGCATGGAGCTGGAATAAGATTTGAGTGGGAGGGTTAATAAGAACTTGGGGGGGGAGGGGCAAAGCAGTTTTGGGTTTAAAGGATGGAAGAAATTTTTCCTGAACCAGTTATCTGTATTCACATTTAAACTAGAAAAAAAAAAACTATGAGTGAGCAGCACAAAAGAGTACCTTTTCTTTTTATTGTGTTCAGCACACACATGCAGTACAAGATAGGCATTTCTATTGCAAGAACAGCACTTGAAAAACCTATTTCCCAGTGAGTAAGTGAAGTCACTGGGACCTGCAAGCAAAGTAGCTGGAGCTGGTAACACCTTCCCCTGCCTGGAAGCATTGTTGGCCAGAGACTATTGTTTCTTTGAGGTTTTGTCTAGATCAGGAAAAGACATGGAGATTAGGCTGGGGTTAGCGAACACACAGTAGCTAAACCTGACTTATCTTGGCCTCTTTTCCTAATTGAAAAAGAAGCCCAAGAGCAGGAATGGAGGAAGTAAGGGAGCAAAGCAATTCAAGAACTAATGTTGAAGTGGAGGGGGTGGGACAGAGGGAGTGAGAAGGGAGCCTCTGAGTAGATAACTGCATATGGAGGAATATGAATGAGACAGAATGAGATAGATCAAGAAAGAGGACTTAGGCTTAGCACTGCAACACCTAGCTTTAGGTGCCCTGCCACCCAGCAGGGTGATTGTGATCATTGTGATTGTGGTGGTAATATACTCAAAAGAGTGATTAGAGATGTGGGAGACGTGGGTTCAAAATCCATACTCTGCCTGATTCGAGGCAGATTGAACTCAGCTCTTCCACCTCACAGGTTAGTGCCCTACCCCAAAGTATCTTACAGTTCAGCAGTTGCAAACCTGGTTTCTACTTTCTGCTCTGAATCAGACAAAGGGGAAATTTGAACTTAGGTTTCCCATACCCTGGGTGAGTGCTCTAAGCACTTGGTTGTCAGGTATAAGAGGGTGACCTAATCAGATAAGTGTATTCTTAGGCAGACATTTACACTCAGCTTTTGGAATGTGGGACTCGTATGCAAATGGAGCTAGGGCCCCCTTTCTGCTCCAAATTCTCAACTGGGAACTTCCCAAATGAGTTTGGCTGTGTGCTTGTGGGGGGGAGGGGCGGGGGGGAGAAACGGAGGAGAGAGAGAGAAAGAACACTGAGGAATCGCTGTTCAAATCTCATATTTCTCTTAGGAGTAGAATAATCCTCAAATATTTTGATTCAATGCATCACTTTTCTCCTTTCTTCCATATTTTCAAATGTGAATGTGCTGTCAAACTCTCGGGTCTGTTCTCCTGCACAACAGAGCAGTGGGAGTCATTTACCATTTCACTCAGGACAGTTTGTACCTCATCCCTACCATATACACAATCCTAAAAAACATTAAATTGTCATGTCTGAAATATTTTCCTTGTGTCAGACTGTTCAGAGCATATTAAATTTTGTATTAGCCTACTTAAGGCAAGTAGGATTTACTTTCAACATCATTAAGTTAATTATAAGAAAAATACAGTACTCATAGGATGCGAGTACATTTTACTGTACTATTAATATAATTTTATAAATTTTTGTGTTTTATATATGTTCTCCAATTTCCTGATATCACTGAAAGGGCTATGACAAAAGTGATTCCAACATTAGACAAACCCATCATTTTTGCTTTTGACACTAATAAAGGGAGTGCGGGCAGCAGTAGCTATTGAGGATGCCCAATATTTCCCATTACAAGACCCTATTTAAAGTTGCGTATAAAACTTTGACCACTTGGTCTGAAATTTTCTATGCCTAGTATCTGCCACAGGGTGAATTCTTTTAGAATGTTTTGGCCAAAAGACATTACCAACAATGAGGCTAGGGAAAAATATGTTAACTATGTTTTGGAATGATCAAGAAAAAAGTTCTGGCAATCTTATTTGAGATACTCAAGCACCCCAAATCTCTTATTTGAGATACTCAAGCACACCTCACTCTTTGGCAAGGGGTGGCATTTTGTGCGTCTTTTATCACCCCCATGAAAATACAGTAAAGTTATAAGCCTCTGAAAAATCTCAGTTTGCACATGCTCACTAGAGACTTAAGAGATTAGCAGCTAGAATCTCCAAAGATTCTATCTTTAGTGAGCATGCTCCAGTCCCTCACAGCTCCTAAATTTGACTGGACTGCATATGTGCCATTCCCACAGAGCAACTGAACATGCTCCCACCCAAGAATTCAGGGGTGAGGCTGGACTTTCCCTATAACTGCAGATCCTGGCTGCTCTGGACCAGAGTGGGACTGGGCACCATCTCTCCTGTGCTCTCAACGACTCTCCCTGCTGACACCCAGGCAGCATTCAGAAGGAAGCCACATGACTCAAATGCAGAGGGGACAAGAGCCATACTGGGGGGAATGGAAATTAGTAGTTTGGGACAACAAGTCTGGCAAGAGTGGGACTGGAGGTGGCAGAGAGAGGAAAACTGGGACTGGGAGATGATAAGGGAGACTGGGAAGGGCTAGGCAGGGAAACTCAGCCTTGGGGAAATTGGAACTGGTAACTGAAGGGGTGGAGCCAGGGAAGCTTCAACTTGGGCTAGAAGACAGGAAGTTGGTGAGAGAAATAAGGGGGAGGGAACACAGAAATCATACGAGGAACTGTGTGGAGAGCATGCGTGGGGGGGAACACTGGACAAGAGGACTGGAAATCAAGAGGGGAATGGCAGTGGTAATGGGGGTGGATGGGAGACATCTAAAAAGGAGCTGTGTAGACAAAAGACACTGGGACAAGTAGTCAGGGAAGGGTGCGATTGAGACAAGGAATTGAGGAAGGGGGAGTCTAGGACTAGCTCAATAAGGATACTGAGATGAAAAGCCCAAAGAGTGGAGACTAGGCCAAAATAGGCAAAGAGAATATAACTGGGACAAAGAGGACTGGGACGGGGCAGGTTATCAGGATTGGACAGAAGATGTAAACTGGTGAACAGCGGAGCGGCTAACAAAGGGAATTTGGCTGGGAGTTCGCCTGGGGCTCACTGAGGCGTTCATCTTTCAGGCTTCTCTGAGTAGTTACTGCAACAGCTGAGGAAGCTCTTGGAAGGTAATATGGATGGTAAGTGTCAATATCTATTTTTTCAAGCTTGCTTTTTAAAAAAGCCTTGGAAGTTACACAAACTAAAAACTATATTAAAAGAACATTAAATTAAGATTGCAAAGTCAAGTGCTCACAAGTTAGGAAATGCCAGAACTACGGTTGCCTGTGCAACCTTCCTTTGGCTGTCTTGTGCATATGCATTATGATACAGTGTTTAAATACACAGTCGTGTAGTTATTTTTCCATTTCTATTATTTTTTTGTTTAGTAAATAATGTATGTATACAAGTTTACTAAAAGCAAGTTCATGTTGTTCCTGTCTGCCTTCACATTCAAAAGTAAACTTTAAATTACAATATGAGCAGCTTTGTATGTTTGAACTGCCAGGTGTTGTTAATATAAGGCTGAGTAAGCGATCAGCACAGAAACCAGAACCAGTGTCTGATAGGTAATTACAGATTTGACAGCCAATTTTGTGGTACTAAATATGATTAAATATAGCTTCAAGTCATTGAAATGACTTTCTTTTCTGAACCTTTCTTAACATATTCAACTGTATGAAGCTTATGCAACCCACTCTAAACAAAAGTAAAAAAGTGATGGAATCCATAATATAAGAACTCTGCAATGCAGACTGAAAAAAACCCGTTTATGTAATTACACATTAATACATCTAAATATCAGTAGACAGACTCTAGCTGCTTTGTATTTCTACAGCCCTGAAAAATATCCATAAATCAGCCTCAATAGGCTCTGTCACAGGTTTATGGTTTTGATATGGTTTGATTTAAGCCTTTGTCAAAAAGACTAAGTATTGGATAGGCACTTCTTAAAACTTGCCATATAAACTGAAATATATAAATATAATTAATACTGCTTCCTGATAGTCATTAAGTTTCCAAGACAAATATTATTTCCTTTGGGGTTCTCACACCTTCAGAATGTATAAGGAAATAAACTTCATTGTCAGGATAAAATTAAAGTTTTGTTATTTGTACACAAAACAGAACACACCATTTGGTATCTACTGCTAGGAGTATTTCTTCCTATTTCTAAGTTAGTAGAACTGTACCATGTTGCTGTCATATTATAAAACCTTCAACTGCACTTGAAATGCATTTAAATTGCTAATTCAATACAAATAAATCTTAATCCAATGTTAAATGGGAAATTTTAAATCACAAAATCAGGAAATTGTTTCATTTTCAAAGGGCAAAATCCATGGACACTCCATGTGGTTAGCTAAAGTACAAAAGCAACTTAAAAGCTTCAAATAGGCTATGGAGGGCTGCAGTAGGGAGTCTCTGAAGGGTGTCAGATTAAAACAAGTAAGGAAGGAGTCATGTTGAAAATACTAATTCACCAAAAATGTTGATTCTATGAAAATAAATTGGATTGAACCACCTTCTCAAACTAGATAAATAGTCACTTCAGGCATGAGATACATGTTCAAAGTCCCAATAGTTTTTAACATATAAAAACATAGTTTGTAAAAGTGAACTTTAGTAGATTCTGCTTTATAAACAAATAAGTTATGAATTTATTTGGCCAACACACTGTGAAAGTATTGAGATTTCTTGCACCTCTTACAATCACTAAATCACACAACCTCTAAATTAGTTTGCAATAAAATAAGAAGTTGGAAACCAACTTCATTCCATCTTAATGTTTTTGAAATTCTGGACCTTTGATGCTATATGAAGCCATTCTAAAAGGAAAAAAATGGTACACACATTTTTGAACTGAACTGAGGGGGTTCACACAGCTCTAACTGCAACAAGATGTTGCATTCTGAGGTGGTCCACTGAATGCATCCGATGAAGTGAGCTGTAGCTCATGAAAGCTTATGCTCAAATAAATTTGTTAGTCTCTAAGGTGCCACAAGTACTCCTTTTCTTTTTGCAAATACAGACTAACATGGCTGCTACTCTGAAACCTATTCAAATAAAATCATTCTAAATGTTTTAAGATAATAAACTCTTTGGGACAAAGACTGTCTTCATTTTAAATCTCTATATAGTGCTATATATATTTTCTGCACTTAATAAATAAGAATTAGTCTTTATTATCGTTGCTGAACTGTCCTAAACAACTGCTGCTAAAATACTGTACCAGCTGATTAAGATACACTGTGGGTAATGAAGCTTCCATACGTTCCAGATGGCCATTCTGCAAAACTCCTCAACAGAGGCTTCAACTCAAATGAAGATCACTGTCCTATGGAAGGAGACTTTCTGAGCAGAAGCAATCAGCAACCGTGTAAAAATATTGACTATACAATTGAATCCAGACTTGAGGAGAGAAAATAAAAAGTGGGCTTTCCCATTCCCTATCTAGGAGCAATCAATGAAGATTACAATGTAATTTCCATTTCCAAGATCATGGGTCTATGCAGGTACATCTTGAGAGCCTCATTCCAATTTAGAGTCTAGGAATACTTTTTCTGCTGAGGTTAGGCACAGAAGTTAAAATGAAAGGAAGAGACTGACTCTGGAAAACAGAGAAGATACTGGGCATTACCTTTTCTTTATGGAAATCTACAGGGAGTACCAGACCAGAGATGTCTGCTAATTTACTGACTGTTATGGCTGATCAGATGGAACCAGAAAGAGACTGTTCCAGGATAGGAACAGCAAAAAGATGGAACTGAAGTTCCAAAGGCATTAAAAAGAGGATGAGAGACTCAAAAGAGCAACCATGGATCTAGCCAAGTACATGATTATGGGATGAAACACTGAACTCTAAGAAAAAAGAAAAGGAGTACTTGTGGCACCTTATGCATCCGATGAAGTGAGCTGTAGCTCACAAAAGCTTATGTTCTAATAAATTTGTTAGTCTCTAAGGTGCCACAAGTACTCCTTTTCTTTTTGTGAATACAGACTAACACGGCTGCTACTCTGAAACCTGAACTCTAAGGTAACTGTGGTGAAAAAAAGTTGTCCAAATCCTCCTATAAAAACTCTAAATTTGTGGGGGACAGGCTTCCAGCTCCCAAGAGTTGCATGGGGAACAGAAGGTTATTCAAGTTCTGAAATCAACAAGCTACTTTACTCTAAGTTGAAGCAGGATGTTGAAAACACTGCCAAAACTATGTTCCTGAGCCCAATCACAAGTCAAATGTTTTAAATTAAAAATTAAAGGGTTGGTGTGGATCATGGAATTCTGGTTCAGGAGGTCTGCTCAGTCTGGGAATGAAATTAGAGGGCAACTTAGAGGTAAAGTAGATCTGCAAAACATGATTTTCTTGACCAGGCTGGGTCTATTATGCTCAACTATTTTTTTCCATTCTACCTTCCTACAGACCTTTCAGATGAGAGAAACAGCAGAAAAGGTAAGGGCTCATTCACATCCAGCTGATATGCATACTCTGCCGAACACTTATGGATATCAGTACCTTTTACGGAATCAATTAATCTGATTGGATCCACCACACTCTTCAAAAAGAAAGAAATACGGAGGAAAGGAAGATGTGTCAGTTCCCTATGGAAAGATCATTTTCTGAGATGAAACTTTGTCCTGTTCAGCCACGTGATTTAGGGCATGAATGGCACTGGTGGACTTCAGTGTCTTCTGTGTCTATTAGCACAGACATATCTCACCTCTTGGAATTCTGTTAGTTTAGACATTCAATCATCATTCATTTAATAACATTCCCAATTTACTACACAGTATTTAGCTGCACAGCTCTGAGTTCTAGAATGTTGCTGGAGTGCCTCATCTCCTAAAGAGACCATTTTCCTTGTACTGAATTGAAATTAGAGTGAGCCCAGCACACAGTAGGAACTAGTACTTGTATTTACAGGTCTTCTCCTATCCACAGAGAGGGGAAGAGGTAGAAAGGCAGGAGAATTCTAGAATGCCCCCGAATCAAAAGGGACAGAATCTTGATTAAAAACTAGAAATATCTTGAGGGACCCATCAATATGGCTCTGCTAAAAAAGTGATTGAATTGTGTGATTCTCTGAGAAGACAGAAAACTCTTCTGCAGATGACTATTTCTATTCATCTGTAGGTGAGTTATTCTCATACAGAGTTATTGTTGTGGTGCAGATGTGCAAAAGCTTACAAAAGTGTAACACATAAACAGTCTCCATGACTACTAGCCAAGTACATGGAATGGACAGTACCTTGCCCAGAAGAAACTTTAACTGGAAGTAGAATAAAATCAAAGACCTTTCTAAGAGGACTGAGAAAAAGGAATATGAAGGCACACTTCCCTCAAATTTGACTAAGGCAAGAAAGTGCCCATAGCTATCCACTGCCATAACTATTCTATTATGAAGAACTGAATAAGAGTGTCTCGTGTAATTAGTTGTCTATCTTATATTGATTTCTTAACTTGATGTATACTTTTTTGTTTGTTTCTTTGAATTGTGTTGAGGCCCTGGCACTAATAAATCCCTTATTTGCCCAACCTAGAATATTAGTTGTATGGAAAAGGTGTAAGGAGATTCAAGAGCAAATCAGGCAATTTAAGCAAACTATGTTAAAAACATGTGAAAAGGGATACCAGGGGATTTCATTCTGCCACAAAAACAACAAAACCTGAGCGGTAGGAGCAATACATGTTTATAAAGTAAAAAAAAGGATCTCTCTGTTATCAATAAAGCTAAGATTTTGTCATGGTTATTTTTTTAGTATAAGTCACGGACAGGTCACAGGCAATAAACAAAAATTCATGGAAGCAGTGACCCGTCTGTGACTTTTGCTGCTGTGGCTCCATGGTTTCTTCTGCCACCATGATGGCTGGGAGCTGCAGAATTCTCTCCCCCCTCCCTGTCAGGCTGTCCCCAGTCTCTGGAACACTGAGGAGGCTGTCACCTGTCGCCAAAACCTTGCAGGGGTGAGGGCTCTGGCTGGGAGTGAAGCTCTGGTGTGGGGCTGGGGATGTGGGGTTTGAGGTGCAGGAGGAGGTGCAGGCTCTTTGGTGGGGCCAGGGACGAGGTTTGGTGTGAAGGAGGGGGTTCCGGGTTGGAACAGGGGATTGGGGTGCAGGGGGTGAGGGCTCTGGCTGGGGGGTTGGGCTTTGGGGTGAAAGAGTGAGCTCAGGGATGGGGCAGGGGGTTGGGGTGTAGGAGGCAGTGCGGGATGCAGGGTCCTGAAGGCACTTACCATGGCTCCCAGTATGTGGCCACCAGGTCCCTGCAGCCCCGATGCGCATGGGCAGCCAGGCAGGCTCTGTGTGCTGCCCTCATGCCTGGAGGCATTGCCCCATCAGCTTCCATTGTTCACGGCTCCTAGACAACGGGAGCTGTGAGGCCGGCACTAGGGACAGGGGCAGTGCATGGAGCCTTCCTAGCTGCCCATGCTCCTAGGGGCCGCAAGGACCAGACGCCAGCTTCCAGGAGCCGCGCAGAACTAGGGCAGGCAAGGAGCCTGCCTTAAGCCCAGGCCCCCGCTGAGCCACAGATTGCACTTTTCGACTGGGCGTTCTGGTCAACAACCAGATGCCTGGCAACCCTAGATGTCTCTAAATTCAGATATACTGTTATGCCCATAAATTATGAAGTAAACAGTCCACCCAATACCCATATATGACCGTGTGCCCAATTATATAATTTAAAACTTGCTCAGAGGTTGGTATGCAGCCTTGCCTTTTGAATGTTCTTTTTGGTAGATATCCTACAGCCAATGCACTTTTCTTGCCATACAGAACCATTTGAGGAATTTAGTTCATTATAGATGTATTTGTTTGAAAGTTGCAATATCGTAGTGCAGCAAGGGCAATACTACATATTAATCACCTAATGTGAAACCCATTTACCTGAAATATCAAATCTCTCTTCATTTTGCCAGCATGGTAGCTCAGCAAGCTAGAGGTTAATATTGCAAGTGCTTTTGGAAACTAATTCTAGCAACAGGAAAGTTGTTTGTTGAAAAGAGTAAACGAAAGGAAGATGCTATACAAGCCCTTTTGTTTGGTTCATTTGGCACAGATACCATGGAAATCAAACAAACAATCACAGACATGTAGGGCTGGAAGGAACCTTGAGCAGTCAGTTAGTCCTGGCCCCTTCATGAGGCAGAATAAAGTAAACGTAGACCATCCTTGACAGGTGTTTGTCCAACTGTTCTTAAAAAGCTACACTTCCAGGGATTCTACAATCTCCCTTTGAAACTTAATTCAGTGCTTAACTATTCATATATATTTTTTCCTTGTAGCTAACCTAAATCTTCCTTGCTGCAGATTAAGCCCATTACTTCTTATCCTACCTTATTTTGACCTGGAGACTAATTGACATCATCCCCTTTATAAATTCTTTAATATATTCGAGGACAGTTATCAGGTCGGCCCCTCAGTCTTCTCTTCTCAAAACTAAATTGTGCTTGAATACAAATATTCAAATATAGTCAATTGAAGCTACAGATGTTAAGCACCATTGAAAATTATTTCAATCACAGAAAGTTCCTAACTATATATTTAGGAATTCTAATTGAGGCAGGCAAGCTTGACAATTTTAGCTTAAGACTTTTCACAGTCTTTAACAATGATAATTCTTAGCACTTATATGTTTTTACATTTTCAAGATGCTGTCACATTCACCACAATGTGTATCTGAGTTACATATTATCTCTGTTTTACAGATAAAGAAATGGAGCCAAAAGTTACACAGCAAGTCACTGGAAGAACGGGAATTAGAAATCACCTCTTTAGGTATTTATGCCAAAAATCTTCCTTTCAGAAGGATGATGCAGTTTTACAATGGGAATTGTAATTGCAAAAATAATGCAATGTCTTGGAAAGAGAATAAATAATAATAATAATAATAATAATAATAATCATACTGAATGGTAAACGAGGGTCTTATCAATTTTTCTTAGCCATCAGCCTGTTTTTCCCAGTAAGTTTTATAAAACAGTACCTTTCAAGTTAATTATCTGACAGATGTATTTCACTGTCATTAAATTATGGTTTCATTGACTGCCACCAAACCATGTGTGATAAAATCCCCCCGCTCCCTCCAGTAATCTGGATAATGACAACAGAAGTGATTATCCATTTTCTGACTCAGGTAACTAATGCATTGTTAGACACTCCCATCTATAATTCTAATCAATTATAAATTAAAACTCATAATTTCTATTTAATAAAGCACTATAGCTTTAGCACTGATCTCTCAAATATATACACGCTACCTTGTTAGTAAAATGTAATTTAATTCCAAATCATATTTTACATATGAAATGTGGTTCTACTGTGATTTTGTAAAAATAATGTCATGATGTCCCATCTCTGTAAACTTTGAGATCAAATCTTATCAGTATACAAGCAAATATAGATATACATTTTTAATTGGCAATACTGCTAACTCAACCCAAACTCTTAGTGTCAAGAAGAGTACCTACCATCTGGCTCATGCATCGACAACAATGAAATCTGTAACTGGAACTTAAACAATTCTGATGGGAAATGTACCAACAAGCTTCCATATACCTGTGCTGGCTCTACAGTGGTACTAGTAGTAAAAGATAGGGGGGAAACAGTTTTGTTAGGAAAAGCAAATAAACGTGACTGAATACATACTGGAAACAGGTTTACCTTGTCAGATTTTTATGCCATTGCATTCCCAAGTAGAACTCTACCTAATAGAAAATTGTCTATAGAAGTGTATTTTTAAAAACACATACGCAAAAACAGAAACAAAAACAAAAATATCAGTTCAGTTGTGGGGATTAGTTACCAAAACACTAAATGACAAAGATACCAACATGTTTTCCAATCACTGAGAGCTTAAAATTTCCTAGTGAAAAGGCTAAAAATCTATTAAATTAATTCCTTTCATTAAAGACTAAAAATACCCATGTCTCTTGTCTCTCTATGGAGTCCTGTATAAACATAAAGACAAAGATGTTAAATTAATTACATTGGAAGACAATCAAATTAGAAAGGAGGCCAGAGGGAGTTTACAGCTCACATACAGGTAAATTTGAGAGATTTATTTAATTATTACAGCTTTAGATTAAGTATCTAGAGAAGATAGAAATATAAAAAAAAGTTGCCAGAAAAAAAGCACGAGATGTTCAAAAGCCTAATCACAGACAAAAATGTCTCTTACTCTGTGTCCTTGTTTTGTTCATCACATTGCATTAAACCAATTTGCAATGCAAACAACACAAATCTTACTCTCCAATTTCTAATCTTTGGAATTAATTTAAATTGAGATATGTCTCTAACACATATACATGACTCTGGTACATAAATAGTACAAATCTTGTTTTGTTTTTTGTTTTTTTTTAATATTCTGGACTTCATTCAACCCAAAGTTCTGGGTGCTGTGTAACACATTGGACCTAAATTTTGCAACTCTGCTTCCCCTTCCCTAACGCCCTCGTCTCCTTACTGTCCATTGTCCCTTACAGTCCAGATCAATTGATACATTAATATAAAAATACCCTAAAGTATATTTTAAATTTTAACTGAAGCTTTCTGGGAAAAGCTAGAGGTTTTGACATTTTGGTAAGAGATAACTGAGGCTTTAGATACTTAGGTCAGGTCTATCCTACAGGCTTTTGCCAGCATAGCTTTGACATTTAGCAGTGTGGGGGGGGGAGGGGAAATCAAATCACTAACAAACATAGCTACACTTGCAAAACTCCCCATGTAGATACAGTTTACAGTTGCAAGAGTGTCCTTTTTGCTGGCATAGCTTGTATCATTCAGGGAGGTGGCTTGCTTAATTACACCACCTAAAGATCACATTTTGCCAGTATAAGAAACTAGGGAGGTTTGCTGGTATAACTAAACTAGCAAAGCCTTTAAAATGTGGGCGAGACCTTACAAAGGCCTGAAGGATAGTTGGAATTTTTGATATCTAGGAAACAGTCTCTTGATGTTGGTAAAGGAATGAAACTCCTTCCTTCCCCTCCCCTCCCCTCCCTTCCCCCCTCCCCCACCCAATCATCATAAACAGGAGGGGCACAAATAATTTAATTTGGGAAGAAATTAACTTTTGACACCAACTGTCTGCTTCACTGCAATCCACACCATATTATGCTACTACAACCTGTAAAACTCCTTTTTGATGTTCCTGCTAAAATGAGGAACCATGAAATAGTTAACAATGCTTACACTGAAAATGTCATCAGTATTAATATCCCATTGAGATGAACAGGAACAGTTTACATATCTCTCAAAGCTATTTACTGCAGCTTCAAGCAGACTCAATCCATCAGTTTGTATTAGGTTCACTTTTGTAGATTATTTTTGTAATCATAAAAAAAGCTAGCGGCTGCCCCTCACCCAAAGAGAAATGAAAGCTTATATTCTAGAGCAAAATTAGATGGCTATTAAAAATGGGTGATGATTTTTCAGTGTTAGGGGAAGGCTCTAGATCAAGACAACATGTTTTATAAGACTTGCCATAAAAAAATTGATCAGTTGACTTGACTATATCAGTTGACTTCTCAGGGC
Source organism: Dermochelys coriacea (assembly GCF_009764565.3). Lineage (NCBI taxonomy): Eukaryota > Metazoa > Chordata > Testudines > Dermochelyidae > Dermochelys > Dermochelys coriacea. The sequence continues at coordinate 70,101,087 of NC_050071.1, forward strand.
ATGAGTGGGAGATAACCAGCTTCAAGAAACCACTCTGATCTCAGCTATATTAAGAAATGATAAGACTCCAACACTAGCTATGGGCTTACTTTATTAATTTAGTTTCAAAATGATATTGTGACAAAGTTCCTCCTCTGCCTTGGTGGATCCTGCGCTTTTTGGCAGATTTGTTCACCTCAGAGGTTCATGGCAGCCTTCAGTTTGACCGCTTCTGCTAGAAGCTCAAAACTGTCATTCATTCAGCTAACCTCATCACTGGCCAGCATGGGGGAAATGGAGAACAATCTCTGCAGTCTCTGTTGTCCCACCTAGTGGGTCAGGGACAGGCCACATCCCTTTCCATATTAGACCTTCCCTTCTGGTGTTGCTCACAGACCAGGTCAACTCCTCCTGTGTCCGATCAGGAGTTGGGGAGAATGGGGGGAACCCAGGCCCACCCTCTACACCGGGTTCCAGCCCAGGGCCCTGTGGATAGCAGCTGTCTACATCTCCTGTATCAGCTGCATCACAGCTACAACTACAACTCCCTGGGCTACTTCCCCATGGCCTCCCCCCCCAGCACCTTCATTATCGTCACCGCAGGATCTTCCTCCTGAGGCCTGATCGCACTTGTACTCCTCAGTCCTCCACAGCACACCTTCTCACTCCCTGCTCCTTGCACACCCCCCACTAACCTTTTTAAACCAGGTATCTTGATTAGTCTGCCTGCCATAATTGATTCTAGTATGTTCTTAATTGGCTCCAGGTGTTTTAATTAGCTTGTCTGTCTTAATTGGTTCTAGCAGGTTCTTGATTGCTCTAGGGCAGTCCCTGCTCTGGTCACTCAGGGAACAGAAAACTATTCATCCAGTGGCCAGTATATTTGCCTTCTACCAGACTCCTGTACGCCACTGGTCTGGGTCTGTCATAATATATAAAAACACTTGTGAGTAGGTAAGAAATGTTGTGTATACAGAAAGAACTATTAAACAAATATATAGTGATTTCTTCAAAATAGGTTTACTTTAGATCTAAAATAGTTAAAAATAAAATAAAGATTTGTTGTCTTTAGTTGCTGGGAAGGCATGGAAAATAATTAGGAGCATCTGATTTTTTTTTAAGATAGATTTGGATTTGTGACCATTATATGCTAGGGAAAATTACTATTTCAAAAATTGATTCAATTATTACTAATGGATCCATTTATTTATCATTCACACTTGGAAGGGTGACACAGCAGGTTTACCCATCATCTCCCCTATAATTCAATTTTGTTATAGAGCTCCTGGCCATTGGCATTAGCCGGGATACTGTTAATTATGGTATAATGGCAAATCAAGACTAGCAAGACTTAATATAGGAATAATCTTTATACAAGTCCTGTGGCTGAAACCTCACTGAAAACTTGCCTTCTAAAAGGACATTCTGACAACTGACTAGTGCACCCCAAGAGGTTCTGAACACCATCGACTCCCAGCAAAGTCGACGAGACACGATCAGGCACAAAATTTCCAGACTCTAGTCTTAGATCAGCCATTTTTCCAAATGTTGGTCATTATTCAGGGATGGGCAACTAAGAACGAGTTATACTTTTGTCTACCATTCAAATAAAATGCTAATCTATTTGGAGGTTCATTAGTGCTTTAATTTAACTCCCTTGCTTTCCATAGTGAGGTCTGATGGCTTTCTCAACTTGGTTTGGCCCTGATTCTGATCCCTTAAAGTTTATCATGGAGGTTTTGAATTTGACATGTCCATAAAGCATGGAATCCTTTTGGGACAGAATGTGACTCAAGAACAGTCCCTTCTGGGACAAAGAACAAGAAAAAAAGCTGGAGAATCTCTTTACTCAGAGAACTTTACCAGGTAAGTCTCTGTGAGTTCACCTCAAAGACACATTCCTGAGAAGAAAATGTTGAGGAAGAGAAAAATAGGATCTCCAGCAAGACCCTGGCACCACTAGCGATAAAGGTAGAGTTTAACTGGAAGGAGGAAGGGTCTGATGAGTTTGCTGATATTTTGGAGGTTAAGATCAGCAACAGAACAAACCTTCTGGGACTTGCAATTACCATCCATGGAATGTTAAAATATGAATATAGCAGTGAAAAAAAAGTTTTATTTTGGCAAGATACATTAAGCAAAAATATTTAAGATGACAAGACTGTTACAAAATAAAATATTTGCCAGACTGGAAAGGATCTAATGATCAATCTCATTTGGCATCCTAACAGTGACATATGCTAGATGCTTCTGAGGATGCTGGAAAACCCAACAATGCATACAGTAAGTGTGCAATACCATTTCATGGTGGGAAGTGATGAAAAAGCAATTTTTTCTGATCTGATTAGTGTATGAATGAAGCATTAGGACTGAACCTATTTAAAAAAAAATCACAAATGTAACTGCTGGTAAAATTAATGTTTATAACAATTTTTTCTCAAAAAAATTGATTGAATATCTGCTTCAATAATATTCTGAAGCAGCAAGTTTCATAAATTAAATATATAAAGTGATATTTCCTTGAATCTACTTTACATCTGTTTTAATGGCAAATGTGTCTCTTTCTTTCTGACTAAGGTTAAAGAAAGGGTTCTCTGTATACCTTTAACTATTTTACATGGCTTTATCATATCCCTTTAACTCTCCTAATCTTTTCAGTCAGTCTCATGTGGACTGACCCCATGCCTCTAGTGACTTCTGCTGCCCTTCTCTAGTCCTTGTTTTGATTTCTGTCATGCCTTTTATAAGCAGACAAGACCAAAACTGGACACATTATGGTACCACTGATTTATTTAATTACAGAACATTTTCAACATATTTCTCTCTCTTAAAACAGAGCACAATACCTTATTCATTTTTAAATCTGCTATGCACTGAGCAGTCATACTTGACCTGTCTACAATAATACCTCCATCTTATTCCCGAGAGGCTTTAAATAATTTAATCCATCCACTGATGGATTTAGAGCTATCATGTACTTATCTGAAAAGAGATAGATATGCCACCATGCTGTCCAACTTCTTTGTTTCATTTGGCCCCTCTGGAGTTCTCACAGTACTCCCTAGTCTTCACAAAACTAAATAATTTTGTGTTATCAGCAAATTTTGTCACACCACTTATCTCCATTTACAAGTATATTAATAAATTTGGAATCATAGAAATACAGGGCTGGAATGGGCCTTAATGGGTCATCTAGTCCAGTCCCCAGCACTGAAGCAGGACTAAGTATTATCTAGAGTAAGGCCATCCCTGACAGGGGTATGTCTAACCTCTTCTTAAAAACCACCTATGAGAGATTCCACAACCTCCTGAGCTAATTTGTTCCAGTGCTTAATAGACTCATTTTATATTTTACAATAATTATTACAACATCCATTTTACAAATGAATATTGAAATAAACGACCCCTATTTATTCAAGTTTTCTAAATATGCTTAGATTACACATTGACTTTGTTTCCTACAAGAGTTCAAAGTTTATATTTGTGCTTTCCTGCATTCCACTCTTTGAATTATGAAAATCTATGTTTGAGTGTGATTTTGATAGCAGTTTCAAGAAGAGTACGAATTTCAAATATGACCCTGTCTATACAAAGTAAACATGCCTTATTGTACAATAGACAAAAATAAGGCAGTGTATTTCAATTTTGTTTCCCACATGCTGTATCCTATTTCTATTGTGCCTTTAAAGTACACTCACATGAAATGTCGTGTAGGTTCAAGACACGTATATATACATATGAGAAAAAGATATGCATCCTAAAAAGAAGAGACCATAAACAAGTTGATTTTGCTTTTATTTCAGCATTAACAGCAAACAATATTGCTGTTGTAAATAATTCAAGAGATATATTATTTTCTACACTTTTTTGCATTTTGCTAATGTTTCAGTAACCATATTTTGCCTTTATAATTTTGTATTTGCTGTTGTGTCTTATTTAGCTTATTTATCAAACAACAAACAAAATCTGTTTAAAGGGGTACATAAATTTAATCTTAACAGATTAATTAGTGTTCATATCTACAGTTTACATCCCTGAACATGCTTATTATTGAAATTACTTCATCTTTGCTATTACTAAGAAGCTACTGAATGTCAGCTAAATTCAGGCTTCTGCATATGTGTGATGGAGTTCTTTATATAGTTTAAGTGACTGCTAAAGTAATGAACTGGGAAAAAAACCTGAACTGGCTGAGGGAGATAATCAATTATAAATTAAAAGTTATCTGTAAAATATGGGATGGGATCTGTAACACCCTAAAGCCACCCCATGAAAAATAAGATGAATGTGTGTGCGCACGTGGATGCATGCCCATTTATGCTTGCTGTGTTTCACATTCACTGCCTTCCATGGTCCACTGTCCAACGATCAGATAACAATGTACCTCAGTCTCCCCATCTGAAAATAGGGGTATTGCAAACCTTCAATCATTAAGGTTTGTACATTGCCTTGGTATATTTGGAGGTGACAAGTCCTGAAATTTTTTAATCAAATGTTATAATAAAGGCTGCATTTAACCCTGTTGTTCAGATGTTCAAATTTCTGAAAAAATTACCTTTGAAAAATTCCAGCCCAGATTTTCAAAAGGAGTTAGTGATTTTGAACGCTTCAAATATTGGGTGCCCAACTTCAAAATTTGTAAAGAGGCCTGATTTTCAGAGAGTGGGTCCCCAAGCCCACCTTGGGTGCACAAAAATCCAAGCAACCAAAAATTACTAGTCACTTTTAACAATCTTGATTCAATTCCCTAGCCTATATGCTTCATCTTCAAACCAGAGATGAATGATATTTATTTTTTGTTTTATGAAAGTTTGACAAAAATCTCTTCACAATTTTAGAGTTATAGGAGAAAGGAAAAATTAAATACAACACAACCACTTTTTCCCCTTCCCGTTATTTTGTGTTTTTTCGTGTTTATTTTTGTTTTGTTTTGTGTCTTATTAATAATTCAAGTGTTTGGTGGGAACCTTCCACTGAGGGTCAAATTCTGCTCTCTTACACCTGTGTAAATTCAGAGTTACTCCACTGAATTCAAACTGAAGTTGCCAGACAATGAAGTGAGCTGTAGCTCACGAAAGCTTATGCTCAAATAAATTTGTTAGTCTCCAAGATGCCACAAGCACTCCTTTTCTTTTTGCGAATACAGACTAACACGGCTGCTACTCTGAAACCAGACAATGGAGTTTCTCTGGATTCACACTTGTGTAGCTAATAGCAAAATATATCCATTTATATACAAACAGTCTTTCCGAAGGCTTAGTAGGTTTTGGAGGTTAGGGAAAGAAGATACATGGGAATGAAAAGACATGTTAGGCATACTCGGCTGGCATCTTCTAAGATTTCAGCAGCTTTTAATGAAGAATAACGATCTTTGTGGTATCACATCCTCTATTTTTCCTATCTGGACCCACATGGCCAGCAGCTGCTTCTTGGGATTTTGTGAAGGTGGGAGACGGTAAGACACAGCACTATCCTTTACATACACACAAAGGACCTGATTCTGAAGACATTGCCTATAGTCATGTTTACTACCATAATTGATCTCACTGGACCCAATTGCTCCATTCATAGTAGTAATGAATACACACAAATTTGAAGGATCAGGAATTTTTTCCTTTGCTGCTCTGACTGCATCCGTTTCTTTGATATATGTGTTGCTGTCCTGTAACCTTGCCAACAAAATGTCACATTCAAACAGCAGCAGCAAAGACACAAACTCTTCCCCTTCTTAACTTCTAGTCCCAGTAGCTTTGTCTACAACAGGGGTCAACAATGGATGCAGGTGAGCCAGTGCTGGATTAATTGCCAATTTAGACAAGAACAAAAACAAAAACAAAGGTATGTGCAGTACCAGTTTGAAACAATGACTAAAATATAATTCTGAAGTATTATTTCACATCATTGGCTCTCTTTATAACTAGGCTACCTGCTGACTGCATTGTGCTAATGTTCAACTAGTAGGCTGGTGGTTAAATTCTGAATTTGGGCTGTCAACTTGGCTGTAAATAAGAAGCCTTTTGATGGCCATTGTGTATCCACAACTACCATCAAAACAGAAGAGCTGCTTGAATTATTGCTATTATTATTAACAGTGTAGACCCTACACAAAAAGAATATGTACTGAAGAGGAAATGGGTAATGCAAACCAACTCGCAGTAAAATGTGTTTTAATTTCCTTGATCAATTTCTGCCTACATTTAGCAAGTTAGATGAGAAACAAAGAAAAAGGATATTTTATTTCTACAAATAGAAGTCATGCTTTTAAAACTTAAAAAGTGTAATATTTCACCCATTATTTTTTCTGACTTTGTTAAATCTAAATTAAAACAAAATATGCCTTATTTATGTAACATTTTCAGGTTAACATATTAAGTAGTATTGCATATACATTTGAAAACAATTTCAGTATAACAGAAAATCATCTGGTAATACACTTAAGCTAAAATTGACCTGAATAGTTCAGATCTTACACACCACATGCTCCACAAAACACTAAGAATAGCTGAAATCACACCCTGCAGCACAGAATACAAAACACATTCATTTTTTTCAGGTCAGTGGAGCTTTTGTACACCTCTTGCTAAGACAAACCATCAATGAAGTGTCAAAAGACCCAATGGAAAAAGTATTCAATAAGGTGCACAAGGAGAAAAAGACACCTGAAAAGCCCTGTAGTCTGAAATATTGCAACTATAAAAGGGGGGGGGACACAATATGCCTCCATTTTTAAATATTTAAAGATGTTTCACTGTTTCACATTAACAATCAATCAATTACTTAGCTAATAAAAACTTAGATGGATCCAAAAAGTGTTTAAAAAAATCTTGAGTTTATTGTCTGTAATTATTAATTTAAAACACACTATAGATGTGCCCCACCAGAAATTCACCTATGTAGGGACGGGCCTTAGGAGTTCCCTGGAATTCCTGGTTTCTGCACCCAGGAAAGCTTTTTCAGACATTGAGAAAGCAAGCTCCTTGCACCCAGAAAACGCAGCCTTAGGTATTCTGCATGGCCCAACTTTTATAGAGTCTGATCCAAGGCATTTGTGCACTTCAACTCAGTTTAGCAGTCGGACCCAATACCATACCAACCACCCACGACCTAAATCAGGGACAAGAGCTGTAAGAGATACTTAATTATTTACAGTATATTCCAGCAGAAGTGGATAGTGATAGGGAGGGAGCATTCAGGTTGAGGTATTTAAAAGTTGCACAGTATTCAGTAACCATATTTCAAGTTACTGAATGCAGACAGTTCCAAAATTAAGGCTGACACTGCTCTGCTTAGGACACCTCATTTATGGATTAACCAAATGGTTTTTACTCTAAGATTGATTTTTATATTAGCCTGACAAATATAGAGCCTGATCCCTGAGCATTAATGTAATTTTATTTGTTCATAACTTGTTTTTATTATCTGCATGATTACTGTACCATAACAGAAATTATGTTTTGACTGACAAAAGATTGCTGCAGATTTGTATTTGGCAAGCGTCACTCTGTTTTTAAATATTTAAATTAAAGTTTGTATAAGTAATGAGTAGTACATGAGCACTAAGCTATACTCAATACACTAAAATAAAACAGATCAATACCTATGCAAAATGCATTTACAAGGCAAAGACAAGTGACATCTCTCTCTTCTTTGTGCATGTTAGCAAGGTTGCATGCACAGAGCATCAGAACTGACCTGATTTTAGCCATACTTAGTACAACCATAAAAACTCATCACATGCTCCTAAGTAACGTTTCACTTTGTCTACCACTATACAAAAAACTTAAGTGTGGTTCTCCTCTGAAGAAAGACTGGAAAAAAAAACAACTGTTCATTGTGCCTCACTAATTTCCATATCAAATGCATTCAAATGTCCCAAAACAGTAGAATCTCAAAGATATGAACACTAGAGTTAGACTGACCAGCCAATCGTATACCAAGTAGAATCAGAAGTAACCAATCAGGCAGCAGCAGAGACACCCCCCCCCCCCGCAAAAGGCAATTACTTTACTGTTCCTGTATTGCAGCCCCACACGCGGGGCAACCACTTACAACAAGACGCTAGGGCTGCCAGTCAGCCAGCACAGCATGAGCAGCGCTGGGGTCTGCACTGCTTTCACCTCTCTCCCTAAGCTAGGAGGGGAATGCACGGTTTTCGTTTCCACACACCTGTTCCCCAGGAGGTGGGCACACAATTTACACACCCACCCCTACCTCTCTTTCTGCTGGGATGTGGACAAGCTTGCAAACTCATGCTGGTGCTAAGTAGGGAGCAGCTCAGCTAAAGCGTGACCTGGAATGTCAGCTGCTGGATCTGGAGCCTGAACTGCGCTTTGTTTAGAGTTATGAACATTTCAGAGTTACGGACAATCTCCATTCGCAAGGTGTCCGTAATTGAGGTTCTACTGTATAAAGATGCTTTTACTGCCAGCCCTACAATCTCAACTGCTGACCTGGAAAGTCAAACCTGATTCTTAGCATTTCTTGCATCATCACAAATAACTAAAGTTTCTGTTAGCTACATTAGATCTTCAGTTACCCCTGTTCTGTAGGCTCTCAGTGACAATGAAGTCTCATTGACTTCAACAGAAGAGCAGAGGACTATTGGAAATCAGTAAAGAATTCTGGTGATGATGCACAAGAACTCATCTCATTCTCTTTTAGCCATGTTGGCTCTAGCACAGGGGTGGGCAAACTTTGTGGCCCGAGGGCTACATCGGGGTTGCGAAACCGTATGGAGGGCCAGATAGGGAAGGCTATGCCTCCCCAAACATCCTGGCCCCCACCCCCCTCTCGGCCCCCTCCTCGCCCCTCCCACTTCCCGCCCCCTGACTGCCCCCGTCAGAACCCCCAACCCATTCAATCCCCCTGCTCCTTGTCCCCTGACCTCCCCCTCCCGGGACCCCCACCCCATGGGACCCCTCATTCAACCCCCCCGCTCCCTGTCCCCTGACCCTATCCACCCCCCGACAGGCCCCCCGGGACTCCCACGTCCATCCAACTGCCTACCACTCACCGCCCCCTTACCATACCACTCAAAGCAGCAGGAGCTTGCATTCCCACTGGAACCAGCCACACTGCCACACACTGCCCAGCAGGAGAGGCGGGCCAGAGCGTGGGTGGTGCAGCAAGCTGAGGCTGTAGAGGAGGGAAGACAGCAGGGGAGGGGCCGGGGGCTAGCCTCCCCGACCGGGAGTTCAAGGGCCGGGCTGGATGTGGCCCACGGGCCATAGTTTGCCCACCTCTGTCTAGCGTCTCAAGGAGATAAAATTGGTAAAAGGGTATTTTTGACACTAACATAGACAGACAGGACTCTGAATGAACACAATTGATAGATCTGCCGAGTACCAAGTTACCATTCTGCATAGCTACTTTTCAGATAAACCTGCACCTTAAGCTTCATCTTAGAAAAAAACAATGTGCCAATGGAAGGAAAAAGGAATCTTATATTGGCTTTTCCCTGAAACTTCTGTTTTTCTTCCTCCTTACTTCTGCTGAATCTAGGGTTGCCAACCCTCCCGGGTTCACCAGGAGACTACCGGAATAGACATCAATCTTCCAGTGACTACTGAAAGCAATCTGGGAGATTTTAATGAGCTGCTAATAGTCCAACCAGCAGTGCAGCAGAGTGAAGGCAGGCTCCCTACCTACCCTGGCTCCATGCCGCTCCCAGAAGCGGCTGGCATGACTGGCTCCTAGGTGCAGGGGCAGCCAAAGGGGTCTCTGCACGCTGCCCCTGCCCAACCACCAACTCCGCAGCTCCCAATGGCTGGGAATCACGGCCAATGGGAGCTGCGGGAGCAGTGTGCAGAGCCACCTGGCTGTCCAAGCCTACAAGCCAGAGGGACATGCTGGTCACTTCTGGGAGCGGCCTGAGGTAAATACCGCCCAGTTGGAGTCCGCACTCCTCAACCGTTCCCACACTTCAACCCCCGGCCACAGCTCCCTCCTGCAACCCCGCTCCCTCCCAGAGCCCGCACTCCAAACTCTCTCGCGTACCCCAAAGCCCTGACCCTGACCCTGAAACAGCCCCCTCCTGCAAGTTGAGCCCTTCATCCCCAGCCCCACCCCAGAGCCCGCACTCCTATCCGGAGCCCTCCTGCCCTCCCGCACCCCAACCCCTTGCCCCAGCCCTAAGCCCCCTTCCTGCATGCTGAACCCTTCATCCCCAGCCCCACCCCAGAGTCCATGCCTCCAGCCAGAGCACTCACCCCCTCCCGCACCCACCCCCTGCCCCAACATAATGAACATGAGTGAGGGTGCGGGAGAGTAAGCAATGGAGAGGGGATGGAGTTAGTGGGGTGTGGCCTTGGAGAAGGGGCGGGGCAAATTGTTAAGGGTTGTGTGATTAGAATGTTGGCAACCCTAGAGGAATCTTAACCAGAGGAATGAAAAACGTGAAGGTTTTTGTTTTTTTTAAATTCCCTTTGCTTTCCTCTTTTGTTACTTCTTTTCTCTCCAGAAGAGGAAGATGAGGAAATGTGTGATCTCAGATTTTTGGTTCTTGATGACCAGTGCTGTGTAAGTCATTTATTAGATCCCAATGGCGAACACAATAGGATGTTCACTAGTTCTCTAAAGGAGCCTATAGACAGACACAACCCCAATTCAGTCCAAAACAAAGACATCTTGGGGAATGTAGGCCAGAGTGATTGACTCAAAGAATTACATGACGGCAGACTGGATCACCTGGGCACATTGGAAAGAAGCAGTAAAAGGGAGAGGCCTGACCTCGGTTTAGGAATGTTTCAGGAAGCTAAATTCCACTTGTCTTTTTCAGGGAGAGATTCTGAACCTCGGGGGAACAAATTTGGGAGATTATTACAATTATTTCATGCCTGTTTCAAAACCCAAAATCAAACAGCCTATATAAGTAACACAATATATTTTATATGGGGAGGGAGAGGTTTCTGTCTAGAAATACAGAGACCGGAAATAACTCATCGGGGGGGGCTGAGGAGTAAATCTTATCAAAAGAGCATGAAAATTACAGAACCACTTTTGCTTTGTTAGCATTCAAATACATCCATTTTCGTTTTAAATAAATACTATCATCTAAGATGACATCAAAAATTGGCAATGCAAACCCTGCCTTTCCCCATGGCTTTTTTTAAATATTACCATCAACCGCAATAAGTACTTAACACACAAAAACGTGGTTCAACAGCTCAATATTAAAAAAAAAAAAAAAAGGAAGGGGGGAGGAAGAGAAAAGGTACAACAAGAATGTGTTGTAGATTTATATTTCCTGGGTTTTAAATAAGAGTGAAGATACAATGATAACTCATGGTTAATGTGAGATTTTGTTGCTGTATTTTTGGTTGTTTTTTAATATTGCAGGTTGCAATTTATTAGAAAGTAAATGGGGTGAAAAAGAACCCCTGCTTCTGCTTTCATATCCTTGCTTTCTTCCCTAACAGTCATCTTTTCTTCCTTCCCCTTTCCCAACAGCCCTGATGTGGCAGCCTCTCCTCCAACATCTGCTGTTAGTACTATGAGGAAGTCAGTTTGGGGTAGGGGATAACTCTCTGTCTGGAATGCAGGAGAGGCAGCAAGGATGTGAAAGGACATAAAGTAGTAGAGTTTGGGCAGACAAGAGGAATACAGAAAGAAAATACTGAGCATAGAATCACATTGGGGACAAAGCAAACAGCCATGATTTCAGAGAGAAACAAGGCCCAATCATTATTGCAGGAGTGGTTTCAGCCGCCAAAACCAGGGTCCCAATTCAACAGGTCAACCACTTGTGTGAGTGCCTACATTTGGGACGAACCAACAAAATGTCACACACTAAACCCACACAGCAGTTCTGTTCCAAATCAGGCTACATCTCACTGTTTTTTTCTCATTAAAACACAAAACAAAACAAAAAAAAACACCTTTTGACACAAAAATAAGTTGAATACCATGGAACAGCTATTTCCCTCAAAAATTCAAGAAGTTTGAGCACAACAGATTTTGTGTTTTGTCAGGCATAAGTTTTTGTTTCCCTACAAATCACTGGTTACTTCCTTTAAAATGAAAAGACCAATGTAACATTAGTTACTGAGTTACCATTAGGCCACAATAATAAACTGAAGAGTTTACCAGTGTTTTAACATTCTGTTAAAAACCAAGTTATTCCTAGATTAATGTTACAAACAACAAGTGATTTCACCTACTGGTGAATTAGAAGTAGCTTTGAATCATTAACTGCATACTTGATGTCATACTGAGGCCAAAATTACATCACCAAAATAAAGATCAACAATTTTACTACTTCGTGGTAAACTTTTATTTATTGTGATTTGACTTATTTCTTGGTAGATTTTGAACTAATTGGTAGATACAGACATCTAATTTAATCTTTGGACACTATCATATGCATTATATAAATTTGAACACTATCATATGCATTATATTTATTTTATTTTCTACTCTCTCATTCAAAGAAAATGGAGCTTAATTTTACTTACAATTTATAAGTCGTCTCAAGTCTGTGCCTTAGCTTTAAAACTGTATGTAATTTTAAAGTTGAAGTGTATTACGATTTTGGTCACAAAGTGCTAGAAATTGTCCTAGAAATGAGGGTGCAACAGGGTGGTCCCTACAATTCCTTGACAACCTCAGTCACAGACCACAACCACTCCACATCTTCTTAACCATCATCATAGTTTATTATGTGTTATATTTACAATCAGTAGCCTGCTTGCCCACTTGCTTCTGGGGAAGCAGGGGAAGCAACAGCAAGTGTTGCTGACAGTTCTGGCTACTTCTTCCTTTCTTCAGGTTCCCTACTCTCCTCCCAGCACTTCCTTCCAATAGGCTTATATAGCCCTAGCTGCTGAGAATACTTCCACGCAATTAGCCCCTCAGCAGTATCACCACTCAGTTAACCGGTCTCCTCCGCTAACCGCCTCCTTTCAGTGAGAGCTCAATTAATATAAAATGGGGGATTTGAGTGACAGGGTGCTGAGTCAGCTCCTGAGTCAGAAGACCCTGTTACAGAGGCATCTTAACATTTTTCTAATTCTACCATATAGTAAAAAACAGTGATAATTTATTTATAATTATTTTTTTTCCAAATACAACAAATATACCAAAAATAGTAGATTCATCATAATACACAACATAAATAAAGAAGGTTAAGGTAAAGTGAGGGGAGGGGAAATGATATACCTACGTTCAGGGTCTACATTGATCATAGACCTCTTAAAAAAAATCAGCCCAAATTGCTTTGAATTTTTCAGGCATTCCTCTTCTGTGCAATGCCAGTAGTTTGTTAGCTGTGAGGTCGGCCTTATCTTTGAGCCAGGCATCAACCTTTAGTGAGAATCAACTTTTCAGTTTTTACAGGATTAATTTTTTAATGACCAAAACTGCACATTGGAACCACCCCACCTTGTTACCAGGCAACCTCCAGATATCAGGAATATATCTGGAAAGTAAACATAAGGAGGACGACTCCAACTGACTACCCAATATCAAACTGGTCCTTTGACCCACTTCATACTTGAATTTCTTGGTACAGGGGCACTCCCAAAACATACAAGCTAATGTAGCACCCAGGGAGTTACATTTCAAACAGCAATCAGCATTTATCAGGCCCATTACAGTTGAGCTATGAGGAACCATTATATTCGAACAAGTCTTTAAGTGAAAGCCATAGCCTCACCTCTACAGACGCTTTTTAACATCAGATACAATTGTATTTCATTGGATCAGAGATAGTGGTGTATTCAAATCTCTACTCCAAGTAACTCTCACAGGTGGTTGTTTTTTGGTTTTGTTTTGTTTTGTTTGTTTTTGACAGAAAATTGTAAAAGAATCCAGCTGGCTGAGAAAATCCATGAAATTTCCTCCAAAATAATAAGAGTTCTGGAGTGCCCAATGCATCTGGTCCAAATACATACATACATTTCCCCATAAGGAAATACCTTAACTGGAGATATCTCTGTGCTCCAGAGCAGGGCTAATCAAATAGTTACTGAAGATCTACAAATGATTAAAAATAATATTTGTCAATTAGCTGTGATGCAGCCAGAATTTTCACTTCAATTCACACTTCAGTCTCCCTGGTCACTCAACAACAGACTTCAAAGTGGCAATTCTTCAACAAAAAAATTAAAAAACAGACTTCAATAAGAAACTGCAGAACTGGAATTAATTTGAAAACTGGACACCATCAATTAGGCCTGAATAAAAACTGGGAGTGGATGGGTCATTACGAAAACTAATTTCCCCATACTAATTTCCCCCGCTGTTACTCACACCTTGTTGTCAAGTGTTTGAAATGGGCCACCCCACATTACCACTACAAAAGTGATTTTTCCTCCCTAAGTATTCTACTGTTAATTGAATTGTCTCATTACTCTGACCCTTCACTTGGTAAGGCAACTCCCATCTTTTCATATACTGTGTGTGTGTGTGTGTGTGTGTGTGTGTGTGTGTGTGTGTATATACATACACATACGCACAAACATACACACACACCTGCTACTGTATTTTCCACTCCATGCATCTGATGAAGCGGGTTCTAGCCTACGAAAGCTTATGCCCAAATAAATTTGTTAGTCTCTCAGGTGCCACAAGGACTCCTTGTTGTTTTTGCTGATACAGAACAACATGGCTACCACTCTGAAACCTGCCATCAAATCTATAATAATTCAATCCTACAACTCCTGAAAAAAGAAGAGGGTATACCAATGCTTGTTCAATCTTAACCAAAGGTGGGGTCTGTGGGATCATATCTAACAGCCACAATGATGCCTGGCTTAATAAAAAGGAAACATGATAATTTTCCAAGTTGGGAAAATGAAATTGTCCCAGTGAAGAGGGAGCAATATTTCTTTAGGTTGGACGGTGGGGTTTACGAGCCAATGTTTGGGGATTCCCTGTGGGCCGCTTCAGAGCTCAAGCAACCTGCACCCACCTTGGTCACAGTGCCCTCTGGTGTCTTCTAGTGGTATTTTAAAACCAGAATGTGTATCCATATATCGGATGCAACAAAGCAAACACTGAACTTCTATTTTCACAGTCTTCAACAAATGGATCATCTTAAGAATTCCTTACGAGTTTTTGGAGCTTGGAATATCTTACAATTAAGTCAACCAAACTGTTTTACTGAAAATGAATATATATTGTTTCACTACACAATATGGAAAGTTATTCATGAATTACTTTCTATATCTATGGTATAGATATAGTATATGGTATAGATTATGGTATATCTTGGTCAATGGCATTATTTAGAAATATAAAAAAGTACAAAAGACAAAAAATGACTAAAATATAAGTGGTTGAAATTGCTTCAAATCTATTTCGGCTGAAAACCTGGGTAAATGTACACTTACTATAAGATACTCTTAAAAGCCAACCATAATGCATTGGAATAGTCTATAAAAAGCATTATAAATGTATCTACAGACAACAATACCTGCAGGGTGTTCATCCTCTATGGAAATGTCATTTCATATCTTATCCATGAGATGAAAATACTTCACTGTTCCTCCAAGGTATTTCTACTGAAAAAAGAAAAGCAGCCTCTGTGCTTTAGAAACTACTCAAGTGACTTGGTATATTCAATTTTATTCAATAGCCACACTATTCAAGCTCTGCCAAAATCTGTGTTCTAAAAATAAAGTGCACTGGAAGTACATTGTGCATGTAGCTTTGTTCCTGGTGCATATTAGAAATGGTGAAAAAGTTTTGATTTTTTGAACTTGATAAAGGATATCACTTACAGCATATCAATTTTATCAATATGATTTCAGCTTTGACAGCTCTTCATTTATAAAATCAGGTTTAATCCAAATGTTAAATGCCTATGTTAGAAGTACAGTAAGATACTGAAATACTCGAATTGTTTTTTTCCAAAGATAAAAAATAGGGTATATTTGTGAATAGAAAGGAAAATGCTATTCTTTTAGCAGAAACTAAATATGTCAATAGAATAGCTCCCAGTATTTGTTCTAAAAACACACCAGCCTCATGTCCCCTATGCCTTGCTTTTTAAGAACAGTATTTCTCTACACTGATGTAAGAACATAAGAACAACCATACTGGGTCACACCAATGGTCCATTTATCCCAGTATCCTGTCTTCCGACAGTGACCAATGGCAGGTGCCCCAGAGGGAATGAACAGAACAGGTAATCATCAAGTGATCCAACCCATCGCCCATTCCCAGCTTCTGGCAAACAGAGGTTAGGGACACACCATCCCTGCCCATCCTGGCTAATAGCCATTGATGGACCTATCCTCCATTAACTTATCTAGTTCTTTTTTGAACCCTGTTATAGTTTTAGCCTTCACAACTCCTCTGAGAAAGAGTTCCACAGGTTGACTGTCTGTTGTGTGAAGAAATACCTCCTTTTGTTTGCTTTAAAAACCTGCTTCCTATTAATTTCATTTGGTGACCCCCTAGTTCTTGTGTTATGAGAAGGAGTAAATAACATGTCCTTATTTATTTTACACACCAGTCATGATATTATAGACCTCAATCATATCCCCTCTTAGTGGTCTCTTTTCCAAGCTGAACAGTCCCAGTCTTAATCTCTCCTCATACGGAAGCCGTTCCATACCCCTAATTTGTGTTGCCCTTTTCTGAACCTATTCCAATTCCAATACATCTTTTTTGTAACGGGGCGACCACATCTGCACACAGTATTCAAGATGTGGGCACATCATGGATTTATATAGAGGCAATATGATATTTTCTGTCTTATTATCTATCTCTTTCTTAATGATTCCCAACATTCTGTTCGCTTTTTTGACTGCTGCTGCACACTGAGTGGATGTTTTCAGAGAACTATCCACAATGACTCCAAGATCTCTTTCTTGAATGGTAACGGCTAATTCAGACCCCATCATTTTATCATTTATTGGTATTATGCTTTCCCATGTGCATTACTTTGCATTTATCAACACTGAATTTCATCTGACATTTTGTTTCACAATCACCCATTTTCAGAGATCCTTTTGTAACTCTTAAGTCCCAGGCAGACTGCAAACTATCTTGAGTAGTTTTGTATCATCTGCAAATTTTGCAACCTCACTGTTTACCCATTTTCCAGATCATTTATGATTATGTTAAATAGGAGTGAGCCCAGTACAGACCCCTGGAGGACATCAATATTTACCTCTCTCCATTCTGAAAACGGACCATTTATTCCTACTGTTTGTTTTGTATCTTTTAATCAGTTACCAATCCATGAGAGGACCTTCCCTCTTATCCCATGATGACAGCTTACTTTGCTTAAGAGCCTTTGGTGAGGGACCTTGTCAAAGGCTTTCTGAAAAATCTCAGTACACGATAGCCACTGGATCCCCCTTGTGCACATGCTTGTTGACCCGCTCAAAGAATTCTAATAGATTGATGAGGCATGATTTCCCTTTACAAAAACTACATTGATTCTTCCCCAAAAAATTATGTTCATATGCAATGGCCTTATTGTCCTTGAGTGCTCCTTTAGCATCTTGACTGTCCAATGACCCTACTGGTTCTTTAGTAGGCTTCCTGCTTCCGATGTACTTACTTTTGGGGGGAGGGGGGCGCTAATATTTTGAGTTTTTAGCTAGCTGTTCTTCAAAAAAAAATTGGCCTTCCTAATTATATTTTTACATTGCATTTGCCAGAGTTTATGCTCCTTTCTATTTTCCTCACTAGGATTTAACTTCTGCTTTTTAAAAGGATACCTTTTTGCCTCTCACTGCTCCTTTTACTTTGTTGTTTAGCCATGGTAGCACTTTTTTGGGTTCTTTTATTATGTTTTTTTTTTAATTTGGAGTATACATTTAAGTTGATGCTCTATTATGGGGTCTTTAAAAAGTTTCCATGCAGCTTGCCTGGTGTGGCAGGAAAAGGGTTAAAAGAAGTCCTAGGGATGCTTCGCAGGAGCAGTCAATCACAGAAGGACTTATAGGAGCAGTCAATCAGGGCTGGGCTGGCCATACAAGGAGGTACGAACTCCTCAGGAATGGAGGCTGTTCATAAGGCTGAAATGTTCGTAACTCTGAACAAAAGTTTACAAGTTTACAACATGAACTTTGACTTATAACAATAGTTTTGAAACTTTGCTATGCAAAAAATGCTGCTTTCCCTTTTTTTTAGTACTCTACATTTAACAATACTGTACTGTACTGTATTTGCTTTTTTTTGGGGGGGGGGCTTTATTGCTCCCTGATTGTGTACTTCCGGTTCTAAATGAGGTGTATGGTTGACTGGTCAGTTCATAACTGTGGTTTTCGTAATTGTGTTTTTATGGGATTCCTATTGATGCCAACAGAATTCCTTATATCTAGAAATTATGTGATACTCATCACCCTAACATGTGGCTGTATTTCAGGACATTACAAATTACGCATATTGATGTGACAAAATATTCTTAAAATTCTTATTTAATTCTTTTGTCAGATGCATATATTTTTGGTGTTCACCTATTGTTTGAATTCACTGGGCACATGTGTGTAAAATATATCATCAATAGGGCCCTACTAATTCACAGCCAAGCAAAATGAGTCACCGACCATGAAATAAACCCTTTCCTGTGAAATCTGATCTCCGCCTTGCTGCTGGGAGTGCCCCAGTCAGGGGGCTCCTAGCTGCAAGTCCCAGGGGGGCTGGGGAGGGAGAGGACTTGTCCTTCCCCTGCAGGGCCGCTCTCACTCTCCATGGGAGATTAGACCCACCTCCAAGTACCTGCCTCCTGGAGGTTCCTGCAGCTGGAGGAGACTTGTAGAGGTGCATCTGATATCCCCATACTCCTGGAAGCACCCTAGCCAGGGAGTTCCTAGCTATGAGTCCCTGCTGGGCTGAGGAGAGACAAGACTTGTACTTCCCTTGCATGGCAGCTTGCGGTGGAGGGCGGGGGAAAAAGAATCAGACACATCTGGGTACCTTTTGGCCAGTGGTTTTCAAAAAGCAGGTCACAACCCAGTACTGGGTCATGGAGTGGAAGGCACTGGACTGTAGCAGTGCTGCATAGCTAAAGCAGGCTATTTTCTACCTATTCTGACACCGCGCTGCACCCTGGAAGCAGGCAGCAGCAGGTCCGGGTCCTAGGTGGGGGGACCACAGGGCTTCATGCATAGCCCTTATCCAGAGCACTTGGGAACCAGCCAATTGGAGGTGGAGTTGATGCTTGTGTGCCTCTGCCAAGGAGCTGGACCTGCTGCTGGCCACTTCCGGAGCACAGCACGGTCCACTGTGCCAGGAGAGGGAGGAAGCCTGCCTTAGCACCCCTGCTGCGCCGCTGACCAGAAGCTTCCCACGGTAAGTTGACGCCCCAACCCAATGCCCCACCCCTGAATCCCCTCCCAAAGCCCTCATACCCAGCCCCAGCACTTCTCATTCCTGGTGGTTGTTTTTTTATTTAAAATTAATTTTGGGATAAATGCTTTGAGAAAAAAACCTATCTAAAGATAGTTTTAATTAAGATATCTTTGAGCTATAATGTATCTCATCATTGAATAGGGATTATAAATTCTAATTCTATAGTATGAGACAATAAATTCATGTAATGTTTAAGAAGAGTTTGGTAAATGAGTTCCAATAGCTCTTGGATTAGGGACCCAATCTTATGGGGTTCCATGGGCTTCTGTACAGATTATTTAGGTTAATTATTCTATCTACCCAATGAGACTCAGTGCTCAGTCTAGAAGATACCATCAGAGATGCTTAGTTTTGCAGTTCTCAAACTGTGGATTTGTGTCATCAGGGATAACATACTTGTTAAACAGAAAACATGTTTTAAATAAATAAATAATATATAGAGGTGAGTAATAACAGACCTCAACCCTATTGTCCCTCTGCAAATTTGTGTACACAGAGTCAATCCCTTACCTCTCTCTAAAAGTGCAAAGTTTCAAAAAGTTCAGTGAATAGAAGATTGTTGGGGGGCAGAATAGATCTGGACCAGGAGAAGTAGTCTGGAGATAAATGTGAGATGGGAGGGACAGGCAGTAGAAACAAAAGTGAAACTGTTTGAGCAGCATATTCCAGAAGTCTTGAGGTCTTTCTGAGTGTAGCCTTCATTGATTTGAGCTCTACCATACCATTCTCTGACTAGAAGGGAAAACCTATAATGGCAGCAGACCGTAAAAGATACCCAGTTTGAGAATATTTTAATGAAAATGTCTAGTACACAGCTTGGTCCCAGACAATATTGCAAATGTATCCAAGATAGGAAGAAATTATTTGGAAGTGAAGAGTGTCCGAAGCTAACGTACGATTGCAGTGCTCATTTGACGCACCTGCTAGCCAAAGACTTCAGTGTTCCAGAAACAAAAGGCTAATGTTGAAATTGCAAAATACTTCCATAACAACCACTTTGCAGAAGCTGCTCTGAAAAAAGGGAGAGGAACCAAGCTAACTCTCCCACAAGACGTGATAAAACTCAGTCGTGGACTGTTTTGAGCACTGGATCAAGAACTGGCCTAATCTGATGACAGTTTGTGAGCAAAATCATGAAGAAATAGATGGCACTGTCACACCCAAAGTTCTCAACATCAGGCTTAAGAGAAATGTTGAACACATGCTGAGCCCCCTGGAGCCTATTTCTGTAGCCTTGAACAAAATGCGGGGAAATAACTGTTTTACTGCTGAAGTTGTTGAAATTTGGAAGGAACTGAGTGATATCTTAAAAAGAGAAACATACAATGACAGGGTTAAATTACAAGCATTAAAAAAAAGAATGCGACAAGCACCATCAGCAGCTCACTTTCTTGCAAATATTCTCAATACTCAGTACCAGGGTCAAACCTTAACTGCTGAAGAGGAAGAGCTGGCTAGGACATGGACATCAAGCAAGCATCCCTCCATAATGCCAACTATAATAAACTTCAGAGCTAAGGGTGAACCATTCAAGAAAAGTATGTTTGCTGATGATATTTTAAAGAAAGTCACACCAGTGAACTGGTGAAAGTCACTTAAGCACTTGGATTCAGAGAGACTGTTGAAGTAGTAATTTCATTTTTAACAATAGCGTCTTCTGCTGGTGTAGAAAGAATATTTTCTTCCTTTGGACTAATACATTCCAAATTGAGAAATCATTTGAGACCTGAAAAAGCAGAAAAGCTTGTTTTTTTTCTTTTCCAGATTATGAACAAACAGGAAAATGAAGGAGAACAAAACTGAGTTAGCTGCAGAAGCCAATATTTTAAGTTTCTCATGTTGACCTGGCAGATAGTCAATTTAGTTTGTGTGTGTTTTGTTTAATATTTCATTGAACTATTTTAGTTAAAAACTATTTTAACAAAAACAAGCCTGATTTTTAAAAAAATGTTTAACTAAATTCAAAAATTCCTATGCTTGTTTTGTAAAATAATTATATGTTTGCTTTTGAAGAAAAAAATCCAGAATACATAACGTTCTTGTTTTTGTTAAATAAAACCATTTAAAAGTCTGTCTGATGTTCTCCTCCTAATACAGCATGGCAAGAAAATCCTCCAAATATTAATGATTTACCTGTTGAACTGGAGATCGTTCACCTCCCAATGACTTCATAAATATCGGCTTCAATTACCTTTGGTAAATGAAATAACCAAACAGTCATTCATTTTCTGATATAGCTGTAAAACTAATCTGAAAAGTTTTCAAAGTGAATCACTTTAAAAATGTATAGTGTGTCCCTTCTAAAAATGTAAACTACATTTATCTCCGAGTTGTGAAGAATATGTATTAAGGTTATAACAACTAACAAGAATGCACTTTTATGTAGAAATCCATGATTTAAATCAAATCCACCCTGCTTTTAGCAGGAACTAAATTCAGAAATGCCCTGTTATATTGCTTGTTTCCAGCAGAATGTGGGCACACATATACACTGCAAAATTGACAATATATGCATCCATTTTTATGTGCATAGGTGCTCTGTAGAAGTAGTTTTAATATGCATAAGCTTCCACACTGACAGAATATGGATCTATAACTTGTACGTAGCATGCCGATCATTTTTCACAATGGGAAGGAAACCTAAGCCAACCTAAAATTCCTATCCTAACCTATAATTTGCAATATAGGGGCTGATGAAAAATTATAAATATATAATTGTAAATGAAGTCAGTGGACTCCATGAAGGCACAGCAGTCTGCCCATTTGTAACAAATAGCAAGATCAGGGCCTAAAAGAGGATGTGGGGTGAAAGTGAGATGTAATAAAAAAATAAAATAAAAATACAAACTGACAACAGGTCACCAATCTTGATCCTTAACCTAAGTGGAGCTGCCAACATAGTCAACTCAAGATATCTAAGTTTATAATGGAAACATCTATTCGTCCTTAGCTATTTTAAACTCTTCAAATTATAGCGTTTCAACACACAGTGCATACCATCCCTATCCCTACTACTTGTAGTCACCTAGGGAGTACTCAGTTTACTCTTTAAGTGATGGATATTGCTATCATTGTATTAGTTTCCACCAAAGTCAATGGACAATGCAAATCAATGAAAGCATCACCCACATTATTCTACAATACTTGTGTGTTGTTGGGGGTTTGTGCTCGATTTTTAGACTTTTTAAAAAAAATTTAATTACAGAAAACTTTACACTGTTTTTTGAACATTCAATCTCAACAGAAAGTATTAAAAGGTTGCCTCCTATCACAAGCCATTACTTAAAATAAAACCTGAAACTTAATGGAAAGAAAAAAATAAAAATATCCAATTTAAGCAGATAAACATTCATCTCACAGGTCTCTGACATCAGTGTATCAATTTAACAGAAGTCTATTTGAAATCTGCATACATGAGAGATTTTCTCACGAGA
This sequence comes from Dermochelys coriacea, assembly GCF_009764565.3. Classification (NCBI taxonomy): domain Eukaryota; kingdom Metazoa; phylum Chordata; order Testudines; family Dermochelyidae; genus Dermochelys; species Dermochelys coriacea. The sequence continues at coordinate 70,123,808 of NC_050071.1, forward strand.
TAAACTCAACTGAACGTTCTGCTAAAAACATGAAAAATTAGCAACTTAACTTACCCACTGGCCCACTATTAATATCCCACTATTAACATCTAAACAATACATTTTTTTCTTCAAAACATCAGAAGGAAATAAGTAGATTAGAGTGTAAATTCTTGCATCTTTCTTTTTAAAATTCAACAGTTCACACATACAAGATAAATATGTAATTATTTCTACCCTGCATTCTTACAGGAGACAATTTTTTTAAATATATAATAGTCTTGTGCCTCAACTAAGCAAAGCATTTAAGAATGTACTTAAAGTTAAGCATGTATTTAAGTAATTTTGCTGAATCAGGCCCTAAAACCTACAATATTAACACAACAGAACACACTAATGTTCTTAAGCTGTCCTGTTTGGAGTATTCAACCCTGATTTTGCAAACCTTTGTTCTTTGCGGGATAAAGAACTGTGTCTCAAAAGGGTCACATGCTGAGCATTCTGGCATCAATTCAGAAATGTATTAAAGCATGTGAGTTATTCTACTGAAGTAAATAAGCTTTTCAGTTGTTTTATTTTTGTTTGAAAAAAAAAAACCAGCTTGAATTTAGAAACAAATTACATTATGACATAAAAATGGATAAATTATAAATTTATATAAATTATGACATAAATTATGTCAGACAGCAAGGCACATAGTATTTTTTATTATTATTATTTTAAAAGGAGTGAAGGGATATGACTCTCCTCCATCCCTTTCAAAAAAGTTGTAATAGCAATATTTGCACAAAGACTGATGAATATGAGGTTCAATCAAGAAAGGAAAAAACAATACAAAAAAAAGTTGTGATTGCAATTACATATAAATCTCTGGTTTCAGAGTAGCAGCCGTGTTAGTATGTATTCACAAAAAGAAAAGGGGTACTTGTGGTACCTTAGAGACTAACAAATTTATCTGAGCATAAGCTTTCGTGAACTACAGCTCACTTCATCGGATGCATCCGATGAAGTGAGCTGTAGCTCACGAAAGCTTATGCTCAAATAAATTTGTTAGTCTCTAAGGTGCCACAAGTACTCCTTTTCTTTATGTGATAATCTCTGCATGACATTTATAGCTTCAGTTCAGAACAAGAAATATAAAACAAAAAGTAAACAGCATTACATATTTTATTAACAAAATTACAGTCATTTCTGCCAAAAAAAGTTTTTTCTTTTAAAAGATTTGATTAAAATAGTTGTAAAAATAGAAATATTATAGTACTTTCATTTGCCTTAAATGTACAAGTGAAAGGCAGTTTACCATTCACTGTAGCAGGGAAAGCATATTTTTATAAAAACACTAAAATCACCTAATATCCATTGTTTTAATAGTAAATAGAAAATGTATCTGTACTACAATTGAGTTCCAGAATAGTTATTTTTATAATGTAGTATCTTGCTTATTTACTACATTTTATAAAAAAATTACAGATTAGCCTCTGAAAAAGTCAAAAGTTGAAGTGAATAAAATCCAAAAATGAAGCACTGACGTTGGCAATAAACATATGAAATTGAGGAGACTCAATTCTTGCCCTCAAGGAATTGTTTTCCTGTTCTTAAAATAAGGTTGCTCACTGTTGTAGCATTATTACAAATTATCATGTGAAAACCTGTTGGGTTGAACCTTACCTTTGTCTTCAAGAGGAGAAGTATTGGTCCCTTTAGTATAGGTTTGTTCCTAGATTTTAAAAACCTCAGGATTGGACTTATAAATTGCTGATTACCTTTATCTCCTGTTAAGGAAAAAGTTCTATGCATTACACAGGTTGACCTTGCTTAAGAAGCAAGCTCTTGTCCTGTGACCAAAAATAAATAAATAAATAAATAAATAGATTAAAAAAAAAAAAAAAAAAAAATCAAGGAAACCATGTTACTAGGTCCCAATTCTACAACAAGATCTCCTAGTGCAGATTACTGAGCCTGTAAGGAATCCCAATGACTTTAAAAGCACTCTATAGGATGCAGGACTCCACACTAGTAGATTCTGATCCCTATTGCCTAAAACAGTTGATATTTGTATAAAGTTAAATGCAGTGAATAACTTCCACAAAAGTGTACAAGTATGGCGACTGAGTTGATAAATTAATGAGTACATTTTATTTTATGGAACTCTTTAAATAAACCAAGCTCTAAAATGATGCACAATTGGAGTAATACAGCACTAGTCTTCTTCTCATATACCTGTTATGGAGGCCTCTCAGTATGTTGTCGTAAGACTCCATTTTAAGAGTCTTTTTTCCTGCAAATGTAAAATGCATAGAGGGGATTGGATAACTCAGGATTGGTGAGAGATCTTGGTCAGAGGTTTGAATACAACCCAAGTCAATGGATGATGATGTTTTGATAGTCTGGCTCAAATAAGATGGCTGTGGCAGTCCACATCCTTTGAGTCCACACCCAGCTCAAAAAAAACCCAAACCAAACAAAATGTACCTCCCTTTTTTTTTTTTTTTCATTTTTTGCAAACACTGAATAAGCATGGAAATTACCTACTTTTTCCACATCTTCAGAACAGGGTTTAGTCATATTTAATCCATCAAAACGTGTATATTGCATCATAGTACCAGAATATTTTATGAAATGATAAATTTCAAATTATGATGAACAGCACATAATCTTCCCTAGTTCTCTCCCTTCTTCACCCCTACAACAGTAATCATATTATTATTATTATTTCTAATATAAGATTGCCTGGAGACCCAATCCTTGTTGTTCTAGGCACTCTACTAAACACAGCAGAAAAGAATGTTCCTGTTACAAAGACTTCAGTCTTCTCCTATAAAGTCTCTCCATCTGCATGTGACAGTTGTGCTGCTACCACTGCTGCTGTACTTATTTTATTGATACATACAGAGATCCACAAAAGACCTCAACTTTTGACACCTTTCATGACTATTAAATTCACTTTTAAGCAAAAGACATTTGTAAGACTTCCATATCTTTATACCTTGATAACAGGTTTCAGAGGGGTAGCTGTGTTAGTCTGTATTACTAAAAACTGGAAACCTACTGACCTTCATACTTACCTACATGCCTCCAGCTTTCATCCAGACCACATCCATTCTCTACAGCCAAGCCCTCAGATACAACTGCATTTGCTCTAATCCTTCAGACAGAGACAAACACCTACAGGATCTCTATCAGGCATTCTTAAAACTGCAATATCTACCTGTGGAAGTGAAGAAACAGACTGGCAGAGCCAGAAGGATACCCAGAAGTCACTTGCTACAAGACAGGCCCAACAGAAAAAAAGTAACAGAACACCACAAGCCATCAACTACAGCCCCCAACTAAAACCTCTCAAGAGCATCAGAGATCTACAACCTATCCTGAAGGACGATCCCTCACTCTCACAGACCTTGGGAGACAGGCCAGTCCTCACTTACAGGCAGCCCCCCAACCTGAAGCAAATACTCACCAGCAACTGCACACCACACAACAAACACTAACCCAGGAACCAACCCCATTGACAACTCTGTCTGCATATCTGTTCAAAGGACACCATCATAGGATCCAACCATCAGGGGCTCGTTCACCTGCACATCTACTAATGTGATATATGCCATCATGTGCTAGCAATGCCCCTCTACCATGTACATTGGCCAAACCAGACAGTCTCTATGGAAAAGAATCAATGGACACAAATCAGACATCAAGAATTGTAACATTCAAAAATCAATACATGAGCACTTCAATCTCCCTGGACGCTCAATAACAGACTTAAAAGTCGCCATTCTTCAACAAAAAAACGTCAAACAGACTTCAACAAGAAACTGAAGAACTGGAATTAATTTGCAAACTTGACACCAACAGATTAGGCCTGAATAAAGACTGGAGTGGCTGGGTCACTGTAAAGTAATTTTCCCTCTTTGACACTTTGTCAATTGCTGGGAATGGGCCACATCCACCCTGATGGAATTGAATTGGCCTCATTAGCATTGACCTCCAACTTGGTAAGGCAACTCCCATCTTTTCATGTGCTGCATATTGATAGCTGCTTACTGCATTTTCCACTCCATGCATTTGATGAAGTGGGTTATATCCCATGAAAGCTTATGCCCAAATAAATTTGTTAGTCTCTAAGGTGCCACAAGGACTCCTCGTTGTTTTTATAGCTTGAGTGGCTCTTTCAACACAACATGAGACTAGAGGGCCAAATGCAGTAGCCTTTCATATCTGAAGAGGTGAATTCAAATTAAAAAGAGCAAATTTGAAAATTTTATAGTCTCATTCATCCTCTTGAAGAAAATATTTACAACACAAGACACCAACATCCAGAATTCACAAACAAGTCAGAGGAAAGTTCTTTCCTACAACACAGAGTATATGGTAGGGATTTTTTTAGGAAGCTTGTACTTTACCTGTCTATTATTCCTGGATCTATTCACTAGTATTGTCACTTTCACTCTCAAGAAAAATAATAATAATGTAGAAGTAGCTAGTTAATTGGAAACATCTGCACAATCACAATACGATGAGTGTATAGAAAACCCTTCTAGCTAATTCTTAAGAAAAATATTGCATTTTTCGACAGACTCTCTGACCCAATATCAGTGAAAATTCAGATTGTGCATTTACTGTCCAAGTTAATTACCTGACAAAGAATGTAATAAGGTTGCCATAGAGAAATTGAAAAGTGGTGTATTGGCAGGTAAAAATATCCCCTGAATCTATAAACAAATTGTTTTGTATTTAAACAATTTTCCCTTCATCAATCTGTTAAAGCAAGTGTTGGAGCATTGTTAATAAATAAAAGTGCCTTCCCCACCTAATGCTGTTTGTTTTTCTTTCAGTTACAAATCACACAGTATGATGTGCATAAAAGAATTGTTGAATGTATGCAACTCACATGCCGCACTGAGGAAGATGCATTTCCCCTTTTAATATTATTTTTCAATTGAGTAACATGGTAGCAGCAAACAGAGATGTGCAGGTACAGCAATAAAAATATTTACTATCTAAGGAGTGTTAGCATACAGTGGCCCATGAATGCTCTTTGTAGATTGTTTGGCCATATTGCAGTTCTGAGAGAGAAATAAGTTTTAATACAATCAAAAAAAAATTATATATACACACACACACACACACCAGAGACTCAGCAAGCAAATGTGAAACTGAACAAATAACCTAAGAACAAAAGAATAGCCATAGCGGGTCAGACCAAAGTTCCATCTAGCCCAGTATCCTGTCTTCCAACAGTGGCAAATGCCACGTGCCCCAGAGAGAATGAACAGAACAGGTAGTCATCAAGTGATCCATCCTCTGTCGCCCATTCCCAGTTTCTGGCAACAGAGGTAAGGGGCACCATCCCTGCCATCCTGGCTAATAGCCATTGGTGGACCTATCCTCCATGAATTTATCTAGTTCGTTTTTGAACCCTGTTATAATCTTGGCCTTCACAACATCCTCTGGCATAGAGTTCCACAAGTTGACTGTCTGTTGTGTGAAGAAATACTTCCTTTTATTTGTTTTAAATTTGCTGCCTCTTAATTTCATTTGGGGACCTCTAGTTGTTGTGTTATGAGAAGGAATAAATAACACTTCCTTATTTGCTTTCTCCACACCAGTCATCCTTGGTAGATGAATCCAAATTAAAGTCCAGAGTTCATTTAATTTTTCAAAGATAATGGAAAATCCATGAGTTTCACTTTATAGTTGTTGCCCTATACTGGACTGCTTTTTTATTTTTGCTCATAGAATCATCAGAATCATAGAATATCAAGGTTGGAAGGGACCTCAGGAGGTCATCTAGTCCAACCCCCTGCTCAAAGCAGGACCAATCCTCAATTTTTGCCTCATATACTAGTAGAATTAAAAATTGATAAAAAACTATAATGACCTCTATCATACCCCCCTTGGCTGTCTTTTTCCAAGATGAAAGCCCCAGTTTTATGAATCTGTCCTTGTATGCAATCTGTTCCATGCCCCTAATAATTTCTGTTGTCCTTTTCTGAACCTTTTCCAATTCCAATATCTCTTTTTGAGATGGGGCGACCAAATACACACGCAGTATTCAAGATGTGGGTGTACCAACATACGATGAACTGTACACATATCAAACCCAAACACTCAAGGAGGCGTAGCTTCTAAGCCCTGGAAATATTACTATACTCTTCAAAGCACTCCCGATTGACCGACATACTCAGTTTGTTCCCCTTCTATTCAGCTTATCTACTTTCAATACAGTGGTTATCAGCAACTCAGTTTCCCTTTGCGGGCAGAGTAATTCAAGACAGACACCTAAAAGAACCCAGGATTACACTCTGAGCCGGGGTAGGATTTCATTAGAATCTGAGTTGGTATTGAATTAATGACGCCCTTTTTAATACCAATTTGTGTACATGCTACTAAGACATCCACACTCCACAATCAGACCTTGCAAAAAAGTTAGAAAAAAAATCAATGATATTAGTACAGGTCATCCCCTGCCACTATATTAAAATTAAAAAGAATAAAACGTTACTTAAAAAGAAAATGGATCTGCTCTTCAGTTTCCTTGGTCTCAGGAGCATAAGAATCAGAAACTGAATTCAAGAGACTAGATGATATTGGTTCTGCCTTATTCCATACAGCAGGCTTCCTTGGGGGCAGTTGGTTTTTTTATTTTATGTGATGGTCTGGGTACCGTATTTCCATGCGTTTACCCCCAGGAGAAGCAAGAGCATCAATCAGTGTCCTGGGTATTGCAATAGCCCAAAAGGAACACACTTCTTCTGCATTTACATTGGCCTTTAAGGCTGTGACTTCACCAACACATGCTGCCTCACAGGAAATCTTCCAAGTGAGGCAAGGGGTCACAGCGTTCACAATGCACTAGCATAGTCTGATCCCGATCCCATGTCTGGTCATGCTTAACCTTTGGTCTGTTTTGGATGCTCTCCCACAACTGGAAGTTCTTTTCTCCTAGGCCACAAGCAGGCGCTTGATTTCAAAATAGAGGGACCATCCTCAAAACAACTCCACAAAACTGCTTCAACACAGAGAAGGCAGTTAACTGTTCAAGGATGCAGCTGATTCCTAATTCAATAAGGTCAAGGAAATGACTGTGGCCTAAAATGGTCATTGTTTCTACTTCACTCACATTTCTAAATCACTTATTGTGCTTGCCTACCCTACAAAATTAAGTCAACTTTATCTAATTCGACCTCAAGCCTCCAAATTAATTGAGTCAATTGTGCGCGGCCACACCATGCTAATTGTCTCGATGGAGTGCATCCTCACTAGCAGTGCCTGCATCAATGCACAAAGCAGTACATCATTGGTAGCAATCCAAAAGTGCAACTTGCCTCAGTGTGTTTTGGGAAGTTTGTGCAATGCCTCATGGAACCAAAACATTGCTGCAGGGGAGAATGGGAACATTGCATTGGCATCCCATGATGCACTGTGCTCAGTGGCAAACAACCCAGTGAGTTTTGCACCTTAAAACTGCCATGCATATGCCATAACCCCAGAAGCATTGAGCCTGCTCAGTTGTGCACTCTTGCTGTGAGCAACTCAAACACCTCGTGCCTTCTCCTGCAGTATTTCCAGAGCCAAAGTAGGGTCTGCCATGCCAAACATAGTGATAGTCCTGCAAGCAGCCCTGCTGCAAGCCACTGGAGAAAAAACAACAATTCACAGCTACTGTTGGCCATCACAGAGCAGCTGCACTCTGTTGAGTGCTGTTTCTGGTCCCGTGAAATGAGCACTGACTGGTGGGACCGCACCATTTTGCGCATATGGGATGATGAGCAGTGGCTGCAGAACTTTCAAATGCGGATGGTCACCTTCCAGGAACCTTGTGCAGAGCTTTCCCCCTGCCCTGCAGTTCAGCAGCACAAAAATGAGAGCTGCTCTAACAGTGGAGAAGCGAGTGGCAATCGCTATTTGGAAGCTTGCAATGCCAGACAGTTACCGGTCAGTGAGGAATCTGGGAAATGTGCACGACATAGTAAATGGTTTTGCCATGATGGGATTTCCTAATTATGGTGGAGTGATAGATGGCACATATATCCCCATCTTTGCACCAGACCACCCCGCCACAGAGTACATAAACTGAAAGGGAAACTTTTCAACGGTGTTGCAAGTGCTGGTGGACCACAGGGGGTGTTTCACCGACATCAACATAGGATGGTCAGGAAAGGTTCATGACGTGCACATCTTTAGGAATTCGCGACTGTTCAAAGAGTGTGGGAAATGCTGAGTATCAGATGTTTTAGAAATGTGTGCCAAGTAATGGAAAACAACAGTACAAGAGGCGGGGCTGCGGGTGGCAAGTTGAAGGACAAGGACAGAAGATTTTGGCTGGACTGAGGACTAATGAGATAAGCAGCACCTGAGAGTCTTTACCACCACAAGATAATGGAACCCAAAGATAAGAATGATGAGAACATTGGGTGATAACAGAAAAGGAATAAACAAGTGCTGTATATATATTGCTGTGGGAAGGGAAATAAAGTGCTTTTTACCAGCAACTGTGTCAGTTGTCCTGTAAGCCAGCCTGCTAGCAGCAACAAATGGTGACCCCGACGTGATAGAATTCTGTGAATTTGATACCACGGACAGAGGAAGAAATAGCAGCGACCGCCGCTGCCGGTGTCCTCCATTCGGGTGAGGAACCAGGACGCCCAACTGAGGCGGGGGGAGCTCCCACTGAAAGGTGAGCAGCGGGGAATATCTCTAATAATGGGAGCGGCAGCATCAGCAGATGAGCAGGCCGTGTTTAAGGTCTTAAGCAATCTGCTTAATAACCAGGGAGAAAAATTTTCCCCAGAAGCTCTGCAAAAATTGCTTCGGTGGGGAAAGCGACGGGGTTTCCTGGTTAATGCAAAGAATGTGTTTGACTCTTCGGTGTGGAAAACAGTGGGGGAAGACCTGTGGGACTTTGTGGGGGTTGGAAATAAAGAAGCTGCTGCCTTGAGCCCTATCTGGCGGACTGTTCATCGAGCCGTTACCACCGCAGCGGCTCAGGCAGGGGCGCGTATTGCATTACGCGAGGCATTAGAATCATCAGCGAAAGGGGCCTTCACGGTAGGAGCGAAATACTTTTTTGGTAAAACAACGCCTATGATTCCTTTGGCGCCGTTGGACCCCAGTGAGGTACCGTTGCCCTTGAAGGATGACGACTCAGATCGGGGCGAACCGATGGCCGTGGATCAGCCTGTGTCGGGGGAATTGTCATCGGGCAATCCAGAGAACCCGTTACAAGGGGGGTCAGGATTGCCGCCCGCGGTTGTGCCACCAGCCCCTCCCCGACACGTTCGGATTACTGACTTGCCTAAAACTGGAGAGTTTGATAACTTGACGCAGGACCAGATAATTCGGTGGTTATATAAGGAAGGTATTGCAGCTCAACAGATGATGGATGAGCTGGATAGAAAGAAAAACAGACCGCAAGAATCGTCACGATCGCATCTGCTACAACAGCTTCAAGAGCACGGCATACCTGACCCCTCACGTTTGCCCCATATTTGTAGGTTGTGTGGTTATTATGGTTGTACGGAGCACCTCACTCCCGAGGGAGAGTTGCGACCGACAGCAGAGGAAGAATATCGCAAAATTTATTACCCCGCTACGCAACCGGTTCAACCAAAAGTGAAACCTCCGCCACCTACGTGTTCTTCAATTGGACGAGGGCAAGAAGAACGGGGGACGGGGGTGATTTGGAGGGATGGCGGGGGAGGAGTGTGATCTCCTGACTCAATTAAGCGCTGGCATGGATTGATAAAGGATGCTATAATTGAAGGGGAATTTTTGGATGCCATGCCGGCTACTTTCCCGGTATCAGTATCAAGGGAGGGGGTTAAATCTTGGGTGCCGTTAGACTGGAAATTGATGAGGGAGGCTCAGAAAGCTATTGTGGTGTATGGCTTGAAAAATCCGTATGTACAAGCGTTATTAGAACAAGTATTCTCGGGGCAAGCGATGTGTCCCTTTGATGCCCAGAAATTTGCAGACATGTTGTTAACACCCACACAGAAATTATTATGGAAGGATTCATGGAGAAAAAAGGCTGAGCACGCGGCAGTGCTTAATTTAGATAGACCCCGGGACAACCCTCTCCAGGTAGCATCAATAGACATGTTGTTGGGACAGGGGCGATTTGAAGAGCCTCAGCTACAGGCGCGATTGGTACCCCAAATATTACAACAGTCTCAGCTTCTAGCATTGGAGGCGTTCAAAGAGCTCCCTGATTTGGGCACCCCTTCACCTCCCTATTTAAAAGTCACGCAGGGAGTGGGCGAAGCTTTTGCCCTCTTTTTGGACCGCCTAAGGACGGCATTGGATAGGGCCCCTAATTTAACACCAGATGCCAGATCGGCATTGGGGGTAGATTTAGCCCTTCAAAATGCTAACCCCACGTGTAAGAAGATTTTGGTGACCTTACCAAAATCGGCCTCCCTAGTCGACATGATTGAAGCCTGCACTCGTGCTCCTTTGGTGGAGGAGGAGGATAAGGCAAAGATTCATGCACGCGCCTTGGCGGTAGCCTTGAATACCTCCAAGTCAAATTGGCGTAGAGGAAGGGAGGGGGCATGTTATCAGTGTGGAAAGATGGGTCATTTAAAACGGGATTGCCCCAAGAAAAGAGGTCAGCCACAAAACAATGCACTTCCCTCCCCATTTCCCGGGACATGTAATCGATGTGAAAAATTCGGTCATAAAGCTACTGAGTGTCACTCCCGGTTTAAAAAAAGATGGGACCCCTTTGTCGGGGTCGGGAAACGCCTCACGGAGCGCCAGCCGGCAGGGCGTGAGGACAAACAATACGCCGGCTGCTTGGACGGCCTCCGCGGGGCAACTTCCGGCAGTGCCGGAGTTGATTTGGCCATCGCCGCCGACGTCTCCCTAGAGAATGATAGGGTGACACTCGTTCCATCGGTGGCATCTGGACCGTTGGGGCATGGATTAAGTGCATTGTTAAAAGGTAGATCATCCGCCTCCTTACAGGGGCTTTTTGTGCTTCCAGGGCTAACTGATGCTGATCATAGAGGGAACATTGGGATTATGGTACGAGCTATATGCCCGCCGAATTACAATAATGGCCGGAACCAAAATTGCACAATTAATACCCTTTCGTGCGAATGTTCCTGTGAAGTCATCCCAGATAAGAGGAACTGGGGGCTTCGGGTCGTCCAGTCAGGTAGACCCCACACCACTAACAACACTGTTTTGTCAGTGGGACAAGATCGTCCCACTAGATTAGTTCAATTTAAGGGCCCAGATGGTGATTCTTTCGAGCATCAGGGCCTTATCGATACTGGGGCAGATGTGACGGTGTTTCCCCTGCAGGGTTGGCCGGTGACATGGCCACTTTGACCGGTAACCACACCTCTTCAGGGCATTGGCGGACAGCGTGAGCCCATGCTGAGTGAATTTTGTATTGACATTACTGATGTAATCGATAATACATTAAGGGGGTCAGTCCGCCCTTACCTTGTCGATACAACTATTTGGCTGTTGGGGAGGGATTGCTTGAGTCAATGGGGGGTGGTGATCAGCTCCCCCCCTTTCTAGTAGCGGCCACTGAGGAGCGGCCAACCCTGGCATTGGAATGGAAATCTGATGAGTCGATTTGGGTTGCTCAGTGGCCGCTGCCAACAGAAAAACTTGCCACATTAACAAAACTAGTAGAGGAGCAAATACGTCTTGACCATCTAGAACCCTCAGTTAGTCCATGGAATACACCTGTATTTACTATCCTAAAGAAATCAGGAAAATGGCGTTTGCTCCAAGATCTGCATGCCATTAATGTTATTATGGTCGACATGGGTGCTTTACAGCCTGGTTTACCTGCCCCATCCACGCTCCCATCGGGGTGGCCATTACTAATCATTGACCTGAAGGATTGTTATTTTACTATTCCATTACACCCGAGAGACAGAGAGCGCTTTGCTTTCTCTATTCCGATGGTAAATCATGAAGCACCTTCCGTACGGTATCAGTGGAAGGTTTTGCCCCAAGGAATGAAAAATTCCCCTACCATCTGCCAGCTCTTTGTTGCATGGGCAATACGCCCAATCCGAGTGAAATATCCCCAATGGAAAATATATCATTACATGGATGATCTTTTATTTGCGGCACCAGTAGCCTTTGAATCCATGATTATAACACAGATCACCTCCACGTTAGCAGAAGCTGGTCTGTTTGTGGCCCCAGAAAAGGTTCAGACTAAAGCCCCTTTTTTGTATTTGGGACTTCGGATCACTGACTGCACCGTACGCCCCCAGCAGTTGAAAATCTCTCCTCAGGTGCGCACACTGTATGATGCACAGAAACTGCTAGGTGAACTGCAATGGCTTCGCCCCCTTTGTGGCATCACAAATCAGGATATAATTCCTCTTCTTCCCTTATTAGAAGGGGGGAGAGCCCCTGGAGATAAACGACAACTGTCGGTACTACAGAAGCAAGCATTACAACGAATAGGACAGAAGGTGGGGGAGGGTTATTCCGGGAGATATCGGGAAAAATTACCCTTCGTGGTAGCGGTCTTTAGCCTAGATGCAGTATTGGAAGCGCTATTATTTCAGTGGGATACTAGGGATAAAGACCCCCTAGTCGGTTTGGAATGGATATTTCCACCGTGTAAAAATGTGCGTACGGTAACTTCCAGAATTGAAGCAATAGCCATGCTAATAGTGCAAGCGCGGAAAATGACAGGAATTGATCCGCATCAGATTTTGTTGCCATTTTCAAAAACGATGATTACACATCTGTTGATGTATGACACCGTGTTTGCTGTTGCCCTAGCAAATTATCAGGGACAATTGAGTTGTCATTACCCTCCCCACCGCCTGTTTTCTTCCCCGTTGCAGTTGGAAAAACACCTTATGAGACAGGAGAATCCAGTGACAGGAATAACAGTATTTACTGATGCGGCTGAGCGAACAGGGAGAGCAGGGGTAGTCTGGTGGGATGGACATACTTGGGCCCATAAGAAGGTTATTAGCGAGGGGTCGGTACAGATATTAGAACTCCTAGCTATACTTTTGGCATTTGATCACTGGAACCAAGAATCGCTCAACGTGATGAGCGATTCTAAATATGCCGTGGGGTTAGTAAACAGGTTGGAGAGAGCTATGCTGGGAAAGGTTCATAATCCAGCATTGCAACAGATACTCTTGTGCCTTTGGCATTGACCCAATGAAAGAAAGTATCCATACTTTGTAGGCCATATCAGGAGCCATACTGGCCTGCCTGGATACTTAAGCACGGGCAACGATCAGGCAGATGCACTGGTGGGATCTGTAGTAGTACCCAATCGGTTTGAGCAAGCTCGCCTGTCTCATGGATTTTTCCATCAATCAGCGAAAGCCATAGCGCGACAATTCTCTCTACCTATATCCCAAACCCGAAGTATTGTAGCCTCTTGCTCAGAATGTAATAGGTTGACACCCACCTTTCCCGCCGGGGTTAATCCCCGAGGTCTAGAGGCTTTAATATTATGGCAGTCAGATGTCACCCAATATAACCAATTCGGAAAGCAGAAGTACATCCATGTGTCAGTAGACACCTTCTCTGGAGTTATCTGGGCTACACCCCACGTGTCCACGGGCAGTAAGGAAGTGATAAAACATTGGCAGGCATGTTTTGCTGCATTAGAGGTGTCCCGATCAATAAAAACAGATAATGGAGCTGGGTATGTGGCCAGGCGCACCGCAGCCTTTTTGCAAATGTGGGGGATAATACACAAAACAGGAGTGCCAGGCAATTCGACAGGCCAGGCCATTATTGAACGATCTCATGGTACTTTGAAAGGAATGTTGGATAAGCAGGCACAAACTGGACAGGATGCAGTAGTTCAGACACCAGCTGGGCGATTAGCTAAAGCAGTATATGTCCTTAATTGGTTGCAACCTAGTAGTGCTGATAACAATCATGTTCCAATGCAAAGACATCTAGGAAGTATTGGGATAGAACATGAGCAGAAGAAACCTAAGGTGAAATGGTTTGATTATGCCTCTCAACAATGGAAGGGGCCAGCACAATTGCTAACCTGGGGACGGGGTTATGCTTGGGTCTCCCTTGATGAAGGTCCTCGGTGGATACCTGCTAAGTGGGTGCGGCCGTGGCTACAGCAACCTCGCTCGCCCTTGAACCTGGCGCCTGGAGAACAAGGTCCCGCGCTTGGAGGGGAAGCATCAGAGGAGGTTGTGCTTGTGGCCATATCCTGTTTATTTCCAGAATGAGGATGTGGGTTATCGATATTGTTATAGTGTTATTGCTTGGGTTACAGGGGGGACTCCTTGTACCCCTACGCGTGCGAATGACGTATAACCTATGGGAACGTCTAGCATTGATAGCCCATGTCACACACTTTTGTTTGTCTGATTCTGTGGCAGCCGGGGAACTATTGGGCACTTGTCTTGTGCCCATATGTCATCATCCTGAAGAAATTGGCAGTCACACCATGCTTGCAGCTTATGCCAATTTGTCTTCACAGTATTCGAATATGGCAAATTGGGGCCCCGCCAATTACTCTTTGCCCCCTGGGGCCCTATCTTTACATACCCCGTACCCAGCCGGGGCAGATAATGTAACGTGTGCGCGAGTGGTTAATTGCACACGCGCAAAGGAACCCATGGGCTGCCAAACCGTAAGTGCCCCCCTTTTGAATTGTACTAATGCGGTTAATGTTTCTTTTAATTATGGACATATTATTTTGCCGTCTGGTTGGTTTTTTACCTGAGGCGAACGAACCTTTAGTTATATTCCTGCCAATCTAAGTCATAATACCTTGTGCCGAATGACCCTTTTGTTGCCCGGAAAGAATCAGCAGCGAAATCGGCGAAGCACGGCTCTGCAAATACGTGTTCCGCCGATGTTACCTTATATAGTCACTCAGAATATTTGGCTTTGCTGAATGCTGTTGCAGGCATTCCTGGCTTTGCAACTTATTACACGGTGCAAACTTTGAATGCATTAGCTTGTTTTGCTGTTAAAGCGCTTAATGCTATATTACAGGCAATTGCTCTTTTAAGTATGGAACAACAGGAATTAAGAGATGCCATTTTAGATAATCGAGCTGCGATTGATTTTCTATTGCTTAAGCATCCCTGGTGTTGCAATCATGGAAAATGTTTTTAATTTAGAGAAATTAGTGTGTTGGAGTATTAAACAGTTTAATCTAATTTTTGAAATATTAACTGAGTTATTAATCGATGTAGATAGCATTTGCCATGCAGTTTTATATAATAGAGCTGCAATTGAATTTTTGTTATTAGCACATGGACACGGACGTGAAGATTTTGAGGGTATGTGTTGTGTTAATTTGTCAGATCATTCTCACTCTGTTCATGAGTTACTTGCAAAATTAGAACAAAATATGAACAACATCATTATAGCACACTCTTTTATTAATTGGTATCTGTATTGGTATAATTTGTTTGTGTGGTCCATATATAGTTCAATGTATGCGTTGGGGAATGTCACGGATGATTCAAGCTGCTTTTAAACAAAAAGGGGGAGATGTGGGAAATGGCAGCGGCTCAGCCGGGGGCGCGTATTGCATTACGCGAGGCATTAGAATCAGCGAAAGGGGCCTTCACGGTAGGAGCGAAAGACTTTTTTGGTAAAACAACGCCTATGATTCCACCCTTCGTTTGAAAGGGCGCTAGAGAAGTTTACTAACAAGGTTGGACCTTAAGAGGAGAACATCCCCATGGTTATCGCTGCCTGTTGTGTGCTCCATAGTATCTGTGAAAAAAGTGGGGAAATTTTCCGCCAGGGTGGGCAGTTGAGAGAGATTGCATGGCAACCATTTTTGAGTAGCCAGACACCAGGGCAATAAGAAGAGCACAACAAGGGGTGCTCACTATCCACAAGGCTTTGAAAAGCTGTTTCAATAATCAGACACAGTAATGTGAGCTGCTTGTCTGCATTTTGCCTTCCCATACTTTCACCTACCTTGTATCACTGTCTCTGTAAATCCAACCCCCCACCCCCAAGCCCACTGCTTCTACTAAAAAAAAAACAAAAAATGAACATTTATTTCTCAAATCTATTTACTTTATTAAACATAAAGAGGGAAAATGGGGAAAAAGGTCACTGGGGAAAAGGGGTCGTAAATATGGAATGGGAGAAACATTTTCAGCTGTGTAACATAATACCACATTCCAGACCATCAAAGATCTGCGAATGTTCCTTGTATCCTCCCACTAAGTTAAGTGAAAGGGATAATGGACTTTTCGCCCATGCCTCAGGGAACACTTGGGGGAGGGTGATTCTGTTCCAGGAGATACTGGCTGGCTGTCCTCCAGGGTCTGCAGAGTAACTCTACCCTCCTGCTTCTGTTCCTGCAGTTCAACCAGATGTCTCAACATGTCTGCTTGGTCCCTCATAATCCGAAGCATCTCATCCTGCGCCGCATGCTCTTGCTCATTGGAAGTTTTCTGCTCTCCATCCTCCACACTGTCAGCTCTGTGTCAGCTGTCCTGGAGGTGTTCATTATCTTGGTGAACTTGTCCTCCCACGTTCTCTCTCCTCCTTCTAATCAGCGAAAATTTCCTTTCAGGTGTTGATGACATGCCCAAGGACACATTTCCAGCTATCAGTCATGGGGAAAAAAAATAAAATAAAGGATCCATTGTACATGAATAAAATGTTTCCATAGCAACTCCATGTTTCCACTTTCATTTAAAAAACAAACAAACAAAAAAAAAAAACCAAGACTCACACCTTACACTAGGTGCAAGCCATAACAGTCAAAATCGGTAACCATTCATGTGCCGTTTTGTTGCTCCAGCCATGGTGAGTAGGCCCCCTGGGTGGATGACCGCATTTTTAATGACATTTATGGCAGGCTCATTTCGGGAGCAGAGGTAGCTAGTCGAACAATGGCCCTTCCCCATAGCACCACTGGAAGCTGTTTATGAACGGGGGGGAGGGGTGTTCGTGTTTTCACTCCCAAATTGCGGAATCTCTCATGTGGGGCTCCAGTCCCCTATCAGCCACTTTAAACTACTTGTCAACCCATGCCAAGCACAGTAAAGGCATATTAGCGATCACATGGTTTGGCGATCTGGAATGTGTGTGGGAGGGTCAACATACCATTTTTTCACTTGTAAGAGCACTTTTAATGTGAACTTTCCCCGTATCACATAGGGCCACCTAGGGGAAATCAGTCTCCTGAGGGTAACAGAGGCAGAAAGGAAGGAGATGCTGCAAGTGTCTTGGTATAGACCCAGTCCTTATGCTGCTATGCTGTGTATGCCAGCAGAATTAATTCAGGAGTTACATAGGAAAGTGTCCTACCCTGGTGGAAGAAATAAGACTGCCCTGCCCAGAAACCTCCTGCAAAGGATTGCAGAGTACCTTTATGAAAGCTTCCTAGGAGTATCCATGGAGGATTCCTGGGCTATCCCAGTCCACAAAAAACAGTCTTTTCTGGGGACCACCCTCTGCCGGGCTGGAGCAGCCTCTTGTAAGCAGAGAGCCACAGCACCTCGCTTTTTCTTCACAGTAAACATGCAATACCACTGAATGTGCGTGCCCACTAAAGTTTAACTGGATTTTGATTGTAACTGTATACTCATCAGAGGTACCTTTCCCAGCATCACGGTTGGCCACCATGATGTCCTGCAACCTACAGGGCTCCAGCGTTAAAAATATTTCCTGGCTCTCGGGGAGAATGGATCCAGTGCTACTCTATCTCCCATTCTCCTCCTCCTCCTCTTCTTCATCCACCATATTGTCCTCTTCGTTGTCCCTAGACTCTCTCACCTGTGAGGAGTCCACATTGCTTGTAGGGGTGCTGGTAGGGTCACCCCCTGAGAATCGCATGCAGCTAGTTGTAGAACCAGCATGTGTGGGGTTCAGCACCAGAACGACTGTTCGCCTCCCTTGCCTTCTGGTACGTTTGGCAAAGTTCTTTTATTTTCACATGGCACTGCTGTGTGTCCCTCATGTAGCCCTTCTCCCCCGTTCCACGAGCGATCGTTGCATAGGTGTCAGTGTTTCTTCTGCTGGATCGGAGCTCTGCCTGCACAGACTCTTCTCTCCATACAGCGATGAGATCCACCACCTCCTTTGCAGACCAGGCTGGAGTGTATTTGGGGTGTGTAGTCTCCATGATAAGCTGTGCTCAAGCTGGCATGCTCCCAATGCTGATCAAACAGGAAATGGGAAATCAAAAATTCCTGGGGCTTTAGCAAGGGAGGGGCTGTTTCCGGTGTATCTGGCTGCAGTGCAGCAGAGTTGAGAATGATTTCCAGAGCAGTCACAGATGAGCATTATGAGACACAACCTGGAGGCCAATTAAGTCAAATTACACAACACCTCGCAGTCGACCCATGAAAACCAAATTAAGCGCTACCTCTCACAGAGGTGGATTGCAGAAGTTGACATTAGAGGCAACTTAGGTCAGCGGAAAGACCTGGTAGCGTAGACACATACATTAACATCATCCAATGAAGTGAGCTGTAGCTCACGAAAGCTTATGCTCTAATAAATTTGTTAGTCTCTAAGGTGCAACAAGTACTCCTTTTCTTTATACATTAACAGATTGACTTAAGGCAGTTTCCTTTGACCTGACTTTTCAGTGTAGACCAGGACGTGTTTTGAAAACACCTCTTTAGGGATCCTTACTATAGCAAAGAATTAGGGAACTGGTAGCTTGACTTAACTGAGTAAAAAGTTCCCTTTACTTTTTGACAGAGTCTAGGAACAGGACTGTTTTCAAAATGCTGTTAATCTAAATCCCATTTCTAACCAAAAAAATTGAAGTTGATACACACTAGGCCACTACTAGAGGATCATCTGCCTTACAGGAAAAACTGTTTCCAGAAACAAAAAATTTGCAATGGTGCAAACAAGGCAAGACAGATAATTCCAGAACGTACTCTGGGTTGGGCCTGTTTGGAAATTCAGAAATGTGTTCTGAGAACATGAGTATCCAGGACCCAATTAAATGCCCATTAAATTCAGTGAGGGTTCTAGTTGCATCTCCAAATATTGCAAAACTCAAATTCAATGGGAAAATTTATTTATTTTAATGACTAAATTATGCAATATATGTGCCTATTTGAAAAATGTTTTAGGTATCCATGGTATGTTGAAAACATGAACAAAACTCACAGCACAATCCCCTCAACATCTCTCTATAAAACACACTGCCACTGCAACCATTCATTTATTAAACAAAACCAACTCCCCTATTCTCCAGTCGACAATCTCAGTCCCCAGTCATGCCCCTACCCCTCTAAGGCTTAAGTAAAAAGGATGTCTTACAACATGCCTAGAAGTCTCATGAACTCAGGTGTCAAATATAAAGGGAAGGGTAACCACCTTTTTGTATACAGTGCTATAAAATCCCTCCTGGCCAGAGGCAAAACCCTTTCACCTGTAAAGGGTTAAGAAGCCAAGATAACCTCACTGGCACCTGACCCAAAATGACCAATGAGGGGACAAGATATTTTCAAAGCTGGAGGGGGGAGAACAAAGGGTCTGTCTGTCTGTGTGATGCTTTTGCCGGGAACAGATCAGGAATGCAGACTTACAACTCCTGTTAAGTTAGTAAGTAACCTAGCTAGAAATGCATTAGATTTCCTTTTGTTTAATGGCTGGTAAAATAAACTGTGCTGGATGGAATGTATATTCCTGTTTATGTCTTTTTGTAACTTAAGGTTTTTGCCTAGAGGGATTCTCTATATTTTGAATCTGATTACCCTGTAAGGTATTTACCATCCTGATTTTACTGAGGTGATTCTTTTACCTTTTCTTTAATTAAAATTCTTGTTTTAAGAACCTGATTGATTTTTTTCGTTGTTCTTAAGATCCAAGGGTTTCGGTCTGTGTTCACCTGTACAAATTGGTGAGGATTCTTATCAAGCCACGAAAGGGCTTGGAGGGATATTTTGGGGGAAAGACATCTCCAAGGGGGCTCTTTCCTTGTTTTGTTTAAAACACTTGGTGGTGGCAGCATACGGTTCAAGGCAAAGTTTGTACCTTGGGGAAGTTTTTAACCTAAGCTGGTAAGAATAAAGCTTAGGGGGTCTTTCATGTAGGTCCCCACATCTGTACCCTAGAGTTCAGAGTGGGGAAGGAACCCTGACATAAGGCTATTTTGGAGTAAGTTGGGGAGCCATTTTCAAAGATGAGAAGGAAAACATTTCACAGAAAACACATACGATTATCAGCCCTCAACAGAGGTCTTTTATATCAAAGGGGATCAAGCTCAAGTGCCCTCATTTATCACTACTGTGATGGTGTGTCAATGGCAGAGATGGTCTCTCAAGCAGACATGTCTCAAGCCATTCAGCATTTTATAGGTTAAAACCACCACCTTAAATACACCCAAAAACAAATAGGCAGCCAGCACAGATTACAGAGTATTGCTTATATAAGCTCACACTAAAAAGCACCACTTAATAAGCAGCCTGCTGCAAAGTGCACTGATTTTAGTCAGGCAAGGATTTCACCCTATATGTATTTAATTTCAACATGTAATACAGTCACTATTAAAGACCTGCACAGCTAAAATGGTAGAAAGAGGCTCGAGAAACCCCAGGCTAGGGTTTAAAATAATGATTATGGGGAGCAAGAAGCCAATCAGCAGCCATCTCCTTCCGGCTGCCCAACAGGTGGCACAGCATTCATGGACGGAAGGCCCATTTCATTCTGAAGTGGTCTGGCACCTTGCAGATCTAATCAACTCTCTCACCTGTTAAAATCAGGTAGCATTGTTTGCTACAAATAATTTGAAACAAACCAAACAGTTGTTTTTATATGGGCACTCACTAGTGACTAGTATTTCTAATGCAAAATCATTTTTGGAATTTATATTTCAATCAGATTCTATCACCGTGAGCTGAAACTTATCATGCAAAGTTTCAGAATCTAGAAATGATGTTTTTCCCTTCTCAGTCAAAATTCAGTTTGCCTTGTTGAGTTTACTGTATGTATACTGCATATTAAAAATAGCTTGTTATGGTTTGGGGGGATTTTTTTTTTTAGAATTAAGAAATGAAATGTAACATTAATTTGTCTAATGAAATTAGATAACAGTGATCAAATTTCTACTGGATTTAATCAAAAATCAGTTACTGTAACTATCAATCAGTTAAACAATGTATGTCTATTGTTTATTTAAGTGCATATAATACAAATAATCCTATATTATTTTCTCCTAGAAGCACTTTACGATACCCCCCACCCCCATTCTACCTAAATTATTGTATATAGCTTTCTTCCTCACCTAGATTCCACATTCCATAGCAACTTTCTCATATCCCACCCACCTCACAAACTCAGACTTTAGATGATCACGATGGTCCCTTCTGACTGTAGTGTGGCCACAGAACTTCACCCACCCACTCCTGCAATACACCCATAACCATTGGTTGAGTTACTTAAGACGTTAAATAATGATTTAAAAAACTTCAAGTTACAGAGAATCCACCATTTACACTAGTTTAAAATCTGCAAGTGACCCATGCACCATGCTGCAGAGGAAGGCAAAAAATCCCAGGGTCTCTGCCAGTCTGACCTGGGAGGAAATTACTTCCCAACCCCTAATATGGCAAATCAGCTGTCCCTGAGCACGTGGACAAGACCCAATAGCCAGACACCTAGAAAAGAATTCATGTGATTGTCTCTCAACTTCAACTTTCTTAATTGCAAAATGATTTTAATCACAAAAACTTAATTTAAAATGAACACACACACACACTATGGAAGAAGCATTTTTTTTAAAAAAATAAGCACATTCCTCCATGTTGTCATATCATCTCTTCCCCTCTAAGTCTCCTCTCTTTCTATCCACCTCTTGTGTGTAACTCTCATTAAAGTCCCTTCACTGTGAATATGCTATTGTAGGTATCAGAAAAGAAGTCTCAGTCTCTAAAGTGCTCTGTTTTAACAATTCAAAAAGCAAAGTTACAGTCACTCTCACTCTCCTACTAGCATGCTTTGGAGCAAAATACAAGAACAGGATTAGGTAGACAAGAGAATATGCAGTTGTCTAGTCCTTGGTTTCATACAAGTAGTTTAAGGGTTGAAAATGTCTAATGGCTGGACTGTTTTGTTTGCTGCCTCTCAAATGTTCAAAAACTAATCACTTTACTAAAGCATTTTTACAACTCCTCTCCATTCATGCCATCCTCAACCTAAGGACTGTTCTTGCAAACTAAAGAAGGGACTCCCCTACATTAAAGGCTTTCTATACTACAATATAGTGGACAAGCTTGTCCTTTGACAACAATTGTCCTTTGACAACAGAAAGTATCAAGAGAGCTCAATTGTCAATAACTTTTTAAGTGATTTCCCAAGTCTGAACAATGCCAAAATAGCTCCCAAAACATTTTTATCCAGCCATCTTCACAAATCTGACTCACAGTGGTTGCCCCTAAGGTTCCATTTGGCTTTCTCACCATGATTGCAGAGAGATGCTGTGGAGCATGCTCAGTGCAGGCAGAATGTCCAAAATATTCAGCAGCAAACCTCTGGCAAGATCTACTGAGCATAATTAAGATTACAAATATTGATTCTCAATTGCTTATAACTCAGCCAAATCTGAATGGATTTTTTTTTAAAAAGGACAGCTAATGCATCCAACTAACTCTAGACCCATCCTCCTTCCAAGTTCCTCTACAGAGGGCCCCAAGGGTCGGTCCTGGGGCCAGTTTTGTTCAATATCTTCATTAATGATCTGGAAGAGGGTGTGGATTGCACCCCCAGCAAATTTGCAGATGAAAAACTGGAAGGAGTGGTAGATATGCTGGAGGGTAGGGATAGGATACAGAGGGAACTAGACAAATTAGGGGATTGGGCCAAAAGAAATCTGATGAGATTCAATAAAGACAAGTGCAGAGTCCTGCACTTAGGACAGAAGAATCCCATGCACTGCTACAGACTAAGGACCGAATGGCTAGGCAGCAGTTCTGAAGAAAAGGACCTAGGGGTTACAGTGGACAAGAAGCTGGATATAAGTCAACAGTGTTGCCCTTGTTGCCAAGAAGGCTAACAGCATTTTGGGCTGTTTAAGTAGGAGCATTGCCAGCAGATCGAGGGACGAGATTGTTCCCCTCTATTCGACATTGGTGAGGCCTCATCTGGAGTACTGTGTCCCACACTACAAGGAGGATGTGGAAAAATTGGAAAACGTCCAGCGGAGGGCAACAAAAATGATTAGGGGACAGGAACACACAAGTTATGAGGAGAGGCTGAGGTAACTGGGATTATGTAGTCTGCAGAAGAGAAGAATGAGGGGGGATTTGATAGCTGCTTTCAACTACCTGAAAGGGGGTTCCAAAGAGGATGGATCTAGACTGTTCTCAGTGGTAGCAGATGACAGAACAAGGGGTAATGGTCTCAAGTTGCCATGGGGGAGGTTTAGGTTGGATATTAGGAAAAACTTTTTCACGAGGAGGTGGTGAAGCACTAGAATGCATTACCTAGGGAGGTGGTAGAATCTCCTTCCTTTGAGGTTTTTAAAGTCAGGCTTGACAAAGCCCTGGCTGGGATGATTTAGTTGGGGATTGGTCCTGCTTTGAGCAGGAGGTTGGATAGATGACCTCCTGAGATCCCTTCCAACCCCAATATTCCATGATTCTATGAAATCATGGAAGTGTTTGACCTCTATAAAATTTATAATAAAAAAAAAAAAAAAACCTTGAAAATGTTTATAATGGGAAGTGTTAAACAACCTTACATAGGTTACTATTGCCCTCCCATTATTTTCTCCCAAAATAATTAGTTACAATAATTGTGGATATAATAATTGGAATGCTACCTTTCCCATTGTGGTACTGTTTTAAATCTACCAGAGTAACACCAAAAAGATGTCACAAATTCATAAAGGTTTAGATTTATTATTTTTAAAAAGGAATATTATACATTTTAAAGCGTTTACAATGGTAATACATTTTTAATAGGATAATTTCTTACCTTGATCAAATGGTTTACCCGGACTCCATGTGCGGAAATAATCATCCTGGAAGGGGAAAAACAGCCTACATTTAACATGACATAAGAAATCAATGCATACATACAAAAAAGAAATGCAAAATGCAGAAGATATATATACAAACCTCTACTTCCTGCAAGGGGCAAGCAATAAAAAAAAAAAAAAAGTTATAGTTATCAAAACACAACACACTGCTTGCTTGGAATAGAAAGCAAGCATACAATAGAATTCACATGCCATTTCAAGCATTAACTGAAACAGATGTTGTATACTATTATGAAAAGTAAGAAAATAGAACAGCCATGTGCAGGTTATACTTCTGCTCATAAAATGTTACAGTAATTATGATGTGAATCTAAAACATGTTTCTATAATGTTAACAAAGAAGCATAGTGAATAAAATAAACCAGAATATGTTACATTAATACTGAACTTGTCAAAAGCTAAGTTCTCAAGTTATCATGAATAGAAAAGTAGTCTATAACATAACTAAACATTTCCAAATTATATCGGAGTTGTACATAGAGATTTTTCTCCAAGAATATACCAATCACTAAATACTCTCAACACTCCATTTCCATTTAACAAATAAATCAGCTTAACCATTAAGACAGACTCCTGATTAAATCATGTTTGTATTTCCCTATGTGCATGAGAGTGAAAACTAATATTCAAACATCTTTATTGTAAAACTTTAAGATGTTTAGTAAAAAACAAAATTTGCAACTGTAGTAGGAAGAGAGCCTGAGACATAAGATCATGTATCATAGGTCTGGTATGAGGCAGAACCTGCTTACAGAATTTGGCAAGAACAAGGCTGATATTGCAAAAATACACATTTCTAAGAAGTGCTAGCCACAGAGAACTCACAAACATCCTGATATTAAGTGGTACCAGAACATCCCAATATCAAGGATGATACAAAAACATTCCCCAAGAATAAAAGAAACACATTGATCCTTCCTAAAAGATAAGGTCAGGATGACAGTATGCAATAAAAACATTTTAATTAAACCATCATGTACAAAGTAACGGGTAATAATTACCCACATTAGGGGGCAGTAACTAACTATGTTAGAGAGGCAGTACTAACTTGTTTGTATTAGGGTATAAAGATGCATTTCAGAGAAAGTATTTTTCTTTGGCCTAGGGAGAAACAGAAAGTTCTGCCATTCACTGAGCTGGTTCATTGTTGCAGGCACACATGTATTAGCGGTCCGGTAAAGTCTGCGGAATACTAGTACCATGCTTTGTTGACAATAAACCTGGCTAGGTGCCTTTGTCCCTTAATGACTCTTGTGGTTATTGGGCGGTTCACTCGAGGTCTGCCATACCAGCTGTTTGCGCCGGGCTGGGGCAGTACAGAGAGGAAACACACACATGCAGCCAAACATCTAACCACAACAACAATACATACCAATAGCTTAATTCTTTGATGTACCCACTGACACTAGAGATACAAGATGAAGATTGGGAAAACTGATGGAATCTCAGAAATATATTCAATTCTACTTCATGCCTTTTCTAGAATAATCTCAAATAGATTTTACTGGACATCAGAACATCTACATAAAGTTTATTTACTATGATTAGTTAATCATTGGATAAATTGTCAACCAGCAACTCTATTCCATCCCCTTTTTAAAAAAAACACTACAAAAGCTTGGCCAGATCTTTTCACGACACTAGAAATAAAGACATGCCTTTACCCAAAAGTTTCTGTTCTGAGATCCTCTAGCAAACACCAAGCAATGAGTACTGAAATCTCAATTAGAGGCAAAATGTATATTACAACTGTGCATATGTTCATGATAAGTTAAAGAGTTATCAAATACAGCTTTAAGGGAGAAAATATATTTGCATAGGTGAGGAAATAGTGAAAAATACACTAAAATTTGTTTTCACATTCATGCAAAAAAGCGGTTGTAGTACAAAACATATTTCATGCATGGTGTTAATAAAACTTATTTTTACAATACATTTGTATCATATACACTGAGTTCATGATCCTGTGCTGAGCCAAGCCAACCTTGGAATGGGGAAAAAAAAAAAGGAATCTTAAAGTGAAACACTCCTTTACCCTAATGTTGATGGTTGTGACTGTTGTACAAGTTAACGGTCTCTGCACTGTAGTATACTTTTGTTTGCCTGTCTTTGTTCCATTCTTAAAAAAAAAAAAATACAGCAATATAAAATGGGAGAAAATAAAACAATGTTATACAAGTTTATGAAAGCCGAACAGAAATGATAAATGATAGTTGTTTTTCTGGTTGTATTCCTCCTTATCAAAGTGTGGATTCTCTATTTTCTGTCTTTATCAGGGATCTCAAACTCAAATCACCACTAGGACTAGTACATTGGTCCAAGGGCCGCATCACTGGCACCCCCCCAACCGCTGCCCCCGACCCCATTCCACGCCTTCCATAAGGCCCTGCCCCTGCCCTGCGTCTTCCTACCCCTTTCCCACCCCAATCCAACCCCGTCCCCAAAGTCCCCACTCCAACTCCGCCTCCTCCCTGCCCCTATTCCAACCCCTTCCCCAAATCCCCACCCGGCCCCACCAGTTCTCAGTCTCCCCTCCCCCCCCCCCCGAGTGCACAGCTCCCTGCTCCTCCCCTCTCCCTCCTGGAAAGTGCTAAGTGCCTGGAGGGAGGCACAGGAGTGGGGACCCAGCACTATGGGGGGAGGGGAGCTTGGCGGGCTGCCGAAAATAACCCCACAGGCCATGTGTTGAGAGCCTTGGTCTATATAATGTTCATTATAAAAGTTGGAGTACTCAAATGTAAATGATGATCAATGAATCAGCTGAACAGAGGAATACATATAACATGCTTTAAGTACATCATTTCTGTGATTAACTTGTAACATATCAGGCTGGTGAGATTGCAACTTAGTTTCCCTTCAATTCTTCAACCGAAAACTTGGACCGCTTAAGTCAATGGGAGTTTTGCCAATGAATTCAGTGAGGCCAGAATTTCATCCTTAGTGTTAAATCTTACAGTTTATTCAATAAGTCTTCGATCAGACATGCATGGATGGACCTTTGTGCTGTGCCACATTAACTTCAAATAGGTTCAGCTGTGTGGAGCTAGGGCCTAGCATATTAGGAAAGTTCAAAAAGTCAAAAGTAATTTTGTAGGTAATGTTACATTAAAAGAAAAATCTGAATAAGGTGCTAAAAATCTAAGGGCTAAAAATCAGTCTTTTCCAATTTAAAATTGCTGTGGGTATATATGGTATATTTATGTGATATATTTTACATAATACACACACACACACACACACACACACACACAAAATGGTGCATGTTCAAGGGTTTTGTTTTTCATTTTCTTTTTTTATTTCTATTGTCTTCAAAGGTAAATTTAAAAAATTAACTTCCATCATTTATTTTCTGTATCTGATGCATTTTGTTAGCTATGCTAAGACACAGAATTGACAAAAATAAATAAATAAAAAGTGTTTAAAAATCCTCCTCTCTTTTCTGAAATGCCTAAAATATTTACACCATTTTTTGGACAGTCCAATGACTGTCAGATTTTTTTAAAAGTGAGAAATAAGATACTTTGCATTCTGCAAACATGAACATGTGAAAAGAAAAGGAGTACTTGTGGCACCTTAGAGACTAACAAATTTATTAGAGCATAAGCTTTCGTGAGCTACATCCGATGAAGTGAGCTGTAGCTCACGAAAGCTTATGCTCTAATAAATTTGTTAGTCTCTAAGGTGCCACAAGTACTCCTTTTCTTTTTGCGAATACAGACTAACACGGCTGCTACTCTGAAACATGAACATGCGAGTTACCTTATTTGCTGTTGCCTCCATTCATATGCAATGTATAGTAAACACAGTTGACTTTTGGCGTTGGGAAAAGACATTCTCAATCTGCATATCTGAAATTTTGTTTGCTAATTTGATATTTGCAAATGTAATCATTATAAAAGCAGAAAAAATGTTTGATGAAAGTGCTCATAAAAGCAAACACAAAACATATTACTACTAGCATTTTTATTTTTTTTTTCTGTACACACTGCTTTACACGTGAAGGAATAAATGACACATGGTAGACTTACTGCTATTTTCTTTTTATGAATCTCCACTTTACTGCAATACATTTAATTGAAAATTTGATTTGATTCAGATAATATTTTTATTACTAAGATACTAAAAAAACAATTATAATTAAGAAAATGCTCTATTCTGAAAAAGCAGACAAATGGAAACAGTTATGATGGCTACGTGTATGTTAACACTAACACCCAACTATTTCCCTAGAAAATGGAACACTACCATTTAATCTAGAGAAATAGCAAAATACCCAAAATATATCAAGTCAACCATCTCAATCATACAACTGAATGAGTGCAGATTGCCTATGCTTTTCTTTACAGTAAGTAGTAATACAGCAATTTCAACTACAGTAAATAATTAAGGAAGGGCATTTGTGCCAAAACATTCCTCAGAAGTAGAAAACTTGTAAAAAGTTAACTTGTTAGTCAAAAACCTTATTTTTCCTAAAGTAAACTATATGTGGTTCCAACCTACTACAGTATATTCCATTGATATCATATACCTTTATTGCTTTTCCAAACCAATTGTCACCAAACAACCCTTAAACACAAAATCCATTTAAAAATGGATATTTTTACAAGAAGGCCTATGTGCCCTAAACACAAAATAAAAATGTTAACTAGTTATTAGATGAAGATTTTTGATACTTGCTCAGTAAGTAAAAAGAAAAGGAGTACTTGTGGCACCTAATGCCCCTACTCTACTTGCGCTACATTGATGACATCTTCATCATCTGGACCCATGGAAAAGAAGCTCTTGAGGAATTCCACCACGATTTCAACAATTTCCATCCCACCATCAACCTCAGCCTGGACCAGTCCACACAAGAGATCCACTTCCTGGACACTACGGTGCTAATAAGCGATGGTCACATAAACACCACCCTATATCAGAAACCTACTCATCGCTATTCCTACCTTACAGATCTTGGGAGACAGGCCAGTCCTTGCTTACAGACAGTCCCCCAATCTGAAGCAAATACTCACCAGCAACCACACACCACACAACAGAACCACTAACCCAGGAACCTATCCTTGCAACAATAAAATTTGTTAGTCTCTAAGGTGCCAGAAGTACTCCTTTTCTTTTTGCAAATACAGACTAACATGGCTGCTACTCTGAAACCTGCTCAGTAAGTAGGAGTTCAACAAATATTTCATTGTTCCTAAAACTTGTAGTGTCATCAATCATCTTTACAATACTTTGACATGTTAGTCTTTTCAGAAACATTGCTTCCACCAAGAAGATTCTACATACTATAAAATTCAATGCGCTACTCAGTCAGCAAGAAAATATAATTTACTAAATCTCATTATTTCAGAACTTTAATATAGTATAAAACTATAAATGGTTACACATACGGTTCATGTCTATAGTGAAGGTTGGCGATAATTATCTTAGGATTCTTCCTAACCACAGTGTCCCCAGATAAGCTGTATAAGCCAGTAGCTAATTTCTCAGGATTTTTGATCCAAGAATGAAATTAGATGAAGATACAGACTCTTTCTTTCTTGGTTGTCTTGTTCTTCTCCCTACGTACCCCGAATACATACAGGTGCAAGGTCAGGTCAGTTCTGAAACATTTCTGAGATTGCATTGTTTTTCCATCAGACACCTAGAGGATGTGTGTTTTCACAGTGACAGTCTCATTGAAACTGAAAGTGGCACCTCCCCAATTCTTTAAATTCCCATATACTTAAGATGACATACACTACCCATATTAGCCATAACCTTATGGACTTCAGTGGGACAACTAACATGCTTCAAGTTAGGGACCTGCTTAAGTACCTTGCTGAATCAGGATCATCGTGATCTGGTGAACCTACAAATATAAGTTTCTCTAAAATAAGTGTTTAACTGTAGGATGAAACCAATATATTTTGGGGCATTTCCCAAATGGCTTAATCTATTCAAAATGAACTCTATCCATTTAGGGTTAAACAAAAACAAAAACAAAACAAAAAAACAACAACTTAGATAAGTTCATGGAGGATAGGTCAATCAATGACTATTAGCAAGTATGGGCAGGGATGGTGTCCCTAACCCCTGTTTGCCAGAAGTTGAGAATGGGCGACTGGGTATGGATCACTTGATGATTACCTGTTGCGTTCATTCCCTCTGAAGCACCTGGCATTAGCCACTGTTGGAAGAGAGGACACTCAGCTAGATGGACCTTTGGTCTGACCCAGTATGGGCGTTTTTATGTTCTTACGTAGTTTGATAATCGGATGGCCTTAACAAAAGTGTCTAAAAAAAGGCAAAAAAGCTAAAACAGATCATAAGGAAAGCATGTTCCTGCTCAATTTACTGTGGCTTGATGTATGGCAAGGCAGATAAAATAACTCCCTATCCTCTGCCAATTGGCCCATGGGAGAAAAAAATTCCTTTCCAACTCCCTGAACAGGCAATCAGCCAGACCCACAGCACCTGTCAGGCCAGATTCCCATTCCTGGTTCAGGTGGGTAGAGTGATCTGCTGGAACGGAGCCAAAAGAGGCTCCACATGGCCCCTGTACTAGGCTAAATCCTGCGAGCTGAAGAATGCTGGCTAATCAGCACCTCTCTCCGCCAGCTAGACAATGGATGCCAGAGACTCCCAAGGAGAGGAGTTACTTAACGTCCCTTGACAAGAGTCTCCCTCCCTTGCTACTGGGACCACCCCCCTTTCACCACCAGCCCCATCTATTTCTCCCACCTGGTTGATGTGGGGGGTGACATTTTTGTTTCTCCTTTCTGGATTTTTCTGACAGGGTAAGTATACAAGCAATTTATCTGATACATATTTCAGCTTATATAAAACCAACAGTTATGTTTTGACTGACTCCCTTCCCCACCCCCCACCCCATTCTTCAAAAGCAATTGCTGCTCTCAAAAAAAAAAGTATCAAAATATACTAAAAGAGGACAAAGGTTACTGTAAAGACATTATTTATTAACAATCCTTTCAGTCGATTAACAGGCATGAAACATCCCTGAAAATACCATTAAAAAGTGCTATACAATTCAAGCCACTTGCAGCAGAATCTTGACATGAAACCGGGACAGATGCCAATATTCCCTCTTCCACAATTCTCCACCAATCCTGCAGGAACACTCACTTTCTTTTCAAACTATTTTACACACAATAGCTAATAAAACAACCCTGGGCATAATTATCCTTCTCTCAGTCCTTTCCATATCAGCCTTACTGCTTTCTACATCCCACTGAGAAGACTGTCCATCATCCCTAGGGAGGGGGAGGATTCAATTCATTCATGCAAAATTGAAGAAGAACGGGGGCATTCTGTTCTATAACATGCTACCAAACACTGCTGAGAAGGGGTGAGGATGTTAACCCCAGAGTGTTTGAGAAAGTGTGGATGGAAGACCGTCTAGCAGCCTTAAAGACCTCCTCATAAAATGTGTGTGATCTCTTTGCACACAATCACCACCATTCTTTTCACCACCCATTCCTATTATATAAAGAAGAAGGTAGTGACCTCAGGGATGGAGACATGTTGATAGAACATGTAACTGTAGTTTCATCGAGAGCATGCCAAGTTCCCAGACTCCAATGGATAAGAAAGTTTCAAATAGACAAGACACTTGCAGCAAGAAGAGGAAGAGATACCAGCTGGAAAGCTGAAAGTTTATTTTATTAGGATTTGTAGTACACAGCTAAAGATCATGAAAGGAACATGCATATTCCCAGAGGACTGATCAGAGTGGTAGTCTCCAGTTATCTATTATGGGAGACTGATGAGAGTTCTCCTGGATTTCTTACAGTGCAATATGCCTACAGCTGCTGACTTCTCTTTCCAAGAACTACTGACCTGGAGCCCCGCAAGGTCAGACCACCTTGTAAAAAAACACTAAAATGTTCTTTTCTCCATCTGACTTTCCCCTGATGCGTGTCCCTCGAAACACCAACGTCTAAACCTCAAATGTTATATAGATACAAATTTGTGAATTTCCTCCAAGATACCAGATTCATGGAATGTAGTTCTTTCCTTTTAGCTTCCCAGCTGACTGGTTAGGCAGCATTGGATATTGATTCAGGATAGGACCTAGTTTTGTGTTTGTGGGAGTTTGAAAAGAGGTTCCAGTTACATCTAAATCAAATCTGAGAACCATGACATGAGGGTTTATTAATACATTATTATAATTACTGTGGTCTATTCCTTCATGATTTTCTTTAGAATCTTTACACACCGTGGCTAAAGATGGGAACAGACTTTGAGCACACTTCTGAAATAAGAGGACCACCTCCTCCTCCATCATATTTGAATCTCTTTTCTTTCAGTGTTAATGATAATTGGGAATTGTTTAGGAACACCTTCTAGAAGAAAAGTACCAAAAAGAAACAACCCTAGAATTGAGAAAGGAGGACATATTGGTTAAAAATGCCATAATTTAGAGGGAAGTGAAAGCAGCTATAAAAAAATAAAATAAAATAAAAATAATATATATTAAACTGAAGAAAGTCAAAGTTGATAATAGTGAATACAAATCAGAAAGTAGGAATTGTAGAAAGTTGATAAGGGAAATAAAGGGACACAAGGAGAAATCTGCAACAAAAAAGTTAAGGACAATAAGATGGATTTTTAAAAAACATATTAGGAACAAAAACAATCCTGACAATGGTACTGGTCCATTACTAAATGGAAATGGTAGAATTATCAATATTGCACAAACTTGCATCCAATAGATTTAAGAAAGCCAGCCGAGGAGCTTGCTGGACCATTAATGTTGACTTTCAATAAATCTTGGAACATGGGGACATTCCAGAAGACAGGAAAAAAAGGTAATGTGCCAATATTTAAAAAGGGTTAATGGGATGACCAGAGTAATTATACACTAATCAGTTTGACATTGATATCAGGCAAGATAATGAAGAGGCTGATATGGGAGTCAAAGAATTAAAGGAGGGCAACATAATTAATGCTAATCTACATGGGTTTATGGAAACTAAATCCTGTCAGACTAACTTGATTTTATATATATATATATATATATACACATATACACACACACACACACACACACACACACACACACATACATATACACACACACACACACACACACACACACACAAAAGGGGAGTTGACTTAGTTTTATTACTGATAAATTCCAATGTATACATCTAGGATTACATGAGGGAGTACCCTATCTTGATAAACTACGACTCTGAAAAAGATTTGGGGATCATGGTGGATACTCAGCTGAACATGAGCTCCCAGATTCATAGAAATATAGTACTAGAAGGGACCTCAGTAGGTCATCAACTCAAGTCCCCAGCACTGAGGCAGGACTAAGTATTATCCCTGAAAAGTGTTTGTCTAATCTTTTCTTGAAACCTCCAATGACAGATTCCACATCCTCCATAAGTAATGTGTTCCAATGCTTAACTATTCTTACAGGTAGGAGGTTTTCCTAATGACTAACCTAAGTCTCCCTTGCTTCAATTTAAGCCCACTACTTCTTGTTTAAGGAGAACAATGTATACACCAACTCTCTTTATAGCAACCTTTTAATGTATTTGAAGAGGTTTTTATAAAGAGGATAATAAAGAATGTAATAATTCCATCAGCTGGAATTACTATGCCCCTACTGACAGGTTTCAGAGTAGCAGCCATGTTAGTCTGTATTCACAAAAAGAAGAGGAGTACTTGTGGCACCTTAGAGACTAACAAATTTATTTGAGCATAAGCTTTCGTGAGCTACAGCTCACTTCATCGGATGCATTTGGTGGAAAAACAGAGGGGAGATTGATATACACACACAGAGAACATGAAACAATGGGTTTATCATGCACATTGTAAGGAGAGCGATCACTTAAGATAAGCCATCACTAGCAGCAGGGGGGGGAAAGGAGGAAAACCTTTCATGGTGACAAGCAAGGTAGGCTATTTCCAGCAGTTAACAAGAATATCTGAGGAACAGTGGGGGGTGAGGTGGGGGGGAGAAATCATGGGGAAATAGTTTTACTTTATGTAATGACTCATCCATTCCCAGTCTCTATTCAAGCCTAAATTAATTGTATCCAGTTTGCAAATTAATTCCAATTCAGCAGTCTCTCGTTGGAGTCCCCGGGGAAGGGGATCCAAATTACTTCATCCCACGGTCTCTGCAGCTGGATATGGGCTGGGTGGGGACTGACAGACCTGGAGGAGACTAAGCCAGAGCCACTGGGGCCAAATATCAGAAAGGTCACAGGGGCTGGCAAGTTTCATGGTAGCTGAGGACTTGCACGTAAAAACAGCCTGTGGGACAGAGGAATGCTTTGCAAACTTTTCAACCATCTTGACACAGAACCTGCCTACACCTGGGTAGGCAATTGTTTTCTTGGGTGCAACAGGGGAGTCATGCCTTCCTCTGAGATTCAAGGTTCTCATATTTGGTTCCTGCTTCCTTTGCAAGTTGTGGGAATAGGAGTCCCATGTCCACAGGAGAGGCTTTGAAAATCTTTGAAAACCCTTAGCTCCATTCCACTGATTCTGGCATGGTCTCAGTCTTCCAGAGGCCTGCAAAACAATCTCCTCATGACTGTTCCCACACACAGTCTGCGGTCATTGTCTGTCTGCCATTACTCAGTGGGGAGGGAGTAGTCTGTCCTCCAAACCCTTCTAAGAAAGCATTTTTTAAGTTTAAAAAAAGATTAAGTGTGGAAGCCAAGGAACAAACAGACTTTTAATTAAAAATCTTCTACAACTCCTGTGAAAGCTCTGCTAAAAAGGAAATCTGCTATTTTTGCCATTTGGAGGCAGAGACTCTTGAAGAGCTTTTCCTGAGGGGCTGTCCTAAACCCAGGTTCAGAGCCAAGATCTGTTCTTCATCCAGTTGCTATAGAGATGTGAAGGCTCTCTGACTTGGAGAGGACTGAGAAATAACAAAAGACGAGAAACATATTAGGACATTCTCATAAACTAGAGAAATATGGTCCAGATGAAATTAGTGTAATGTAGGTACCCAACTGGTTGAAAGACCATACCCCAAGAATATTTATCAATGGTTTACTATCCAGCTGGGAGGGAGTATTTAGTGGGGTCCCAAAGGAATCAGTTCCTGAGTCCAGAACTGTTCATTATTTTCTTTAATGCATTGGATAATGGAGTGGAGACTCTGCTTATAAAATCTGCGGATGACACCAAAGTGGGAGGGGTTGCAATCACTTTGATGGGCAGGATTAAAATTCAAAACCATCTTGACAAATTGGAGAATTGGCCTGAAATCAACAATATGAAATTCAATAAAAGCAAGTACTTGACTTAGGAAAGAAGAACTGAATGCACAAATATAAAATGGGGAATAACTGGCTAGGTAATAGTCCTGCTGAAAAGGATCTGGGGGTTCTACTGGATCACAAACTGAATATGAGTCAACAATGTTATGCAGTTACAAAAAAAAAACTAATAGCATTCTGGGGTGTATTAACAGGAGTGTTAAATGTAAGACACAAGAGATAATTGTCCTGTTTTACTCAGCACTGATGAGGCCTCAGCTAGAGTACTGTGTCCAACTCTGGGTGCCACACTTTAGGAAAAACGTGGACAAATTGGAGAGAGTTTCCAGATAAGAGCAACAAAAATGATCAAAGATTTAGAACACCTGATCTACGACTATAGATTAAAAAAACTGGACATGTTCAGTCTTTGGAAAAGATGACTAATGGGGGACTAGATAACAGTTTTCAAATATGTTAAGGTCTGTTAGAATTGAATTGATCAATTGATCACATCGTGTCTTCCATGGACATGGAAAAGTAATGGGCTTAATCTGCAGCAAGGGAGATTTAGGTTAGCTATTAGGAAAAACTTTCTACCTATAAGGATAGTTAAGCACTGGAATAGGTTCCCAAGGAAGGTTGTGGAATTTCTCACTTCCCCATCTCTATCACTCAAGTTCTAAAGAACAGGTTAGACAAAAACCTGTCAGGTATGGTGTAGGCTTACTCTTTCCTACCTCAGCACAGGTACCAGACATGATACCTTTCAAGGTCCCTTCCAGCTCTTACACTTCTACACTTATAGCATAACTAAGAGTGCAGCAAAAAATATGCACAGATGTAAAAACAAGAATAAGGGAAAGAAAAGGATGTCACCAGATTCAAAAAGGAAGATCACATGGGCATTGAGGAAAAAATGTGCTTATATTATACTAAACAGACGTGTCCTATGTTTAAGAATCTGTAAGTGGACTGATCGTGAAGATACACATCCGTATATCAGACAAAGACCTTGCCTCACTTAATGCATGTTACCTCTCAGATGGATTACAGCCATACATTATACCTGGGCATGAAGCCTCCAACTAATTCAGAATGCTGCAGCACATCTCCTCAGAAACACAGGCTACCACAAACACATCAAACCTGTCCACTGCCCTTTACACTGACTTCCCATGGAATTCTGAGTCACGTTCAAGCTCTCAGTCCTTATTTTCAAAGTGCTCCATAACCTGGTTCCAGGATATCTAAAAGACCACCTAAAGCTCTGAGATGAAGATTCTGGTCAACAACTACACTCCTCTGGCATAATGGAATTCTCAACAACAAAAGTAAAGCTCATCTGTGTGTGAGACAGACTTTTCTGTAGGGTGATCCAAGACTGCATAATGAACTCCCCCAAGAACGAAGGACCATTAAAAACCATACTACCTTCCACTCCAAGTTTAAGTGCATTTCTTTGACTTTACCTTCTTCAATGTAAAAACAAAAAGCTACAGGTTCATTTATATTTTAAAAAAACCTTCCAGCATATGGCACTGCACTCCACGAGTCTCTCTCTCAGGCAGGGATGAGAGAACAAACATTTGACAGAGGTGTTGTCA
The DNA here is from genome assembly GCF_009764565.3 of Dermochelys coriacea. Classification (NCBI taxonomy): domain Eukaryota; kingdom Metazoa; phylum Chordata; order Testudines; family Dermochelyidae; genus Dermochelys; species Dermochelys coriacea. The sequence continues at coordinate 70,160,587 of NC_050071.1, forward strand.
TAAAAATAAAGGGAAGGGTAACCACCTTTCTGTATACAATACTATAAAAATCCCTCTGTATAAAATACTATAAAAAAAGAGGCAAAACCCTTTCACCTGTAAAGAAGCTAAGATAACTTCGCTGGCACCTGACCAAAATGACCAATGAGGAGACAAGATACTTTCAAAGCTGGAGCGGGGGGGAGAGTAACAAAGGGTCTGTCTGTGTGATGCTTTTGCCGGGAACAGATCAGGAATGCAGCTTCATAACTCCTTAAGTTAGTAAGTAATCTAACTAGAAATGCATTAGATTTCTTTTTGTTTAATGGCTGATAAAATAAGTTGTGCTGAATGGAATATATATTCCTGTTTTTGTGTCTTTTTGTAACTTAAGGTTTTGCCTAGAGGGATTCTCCATGTTTTGAATCTGATTACCCTGTAAGGTATTTACCATACTGATTTTACAGAGGTGATTCTTTTTGGGGGTCATCCTCAAAGTATGATAGAATTATAATTATGTAGTAGTAGAAATAAAGATAGACAAAAGAGTTTATAGGTATTGTAAAAGGGTATGAACATCAGTTTTTTTATGATGTTGAATTTCACTCTGTAACAAATGCAAGACCAAAATGCTAATTATTTCACGCCGGTACAGGACAAAGTCTATACTGGAAAGTGATAAGAACTTTGAGGAAACAATGCTGTTCTTGAAACAACACCCTGATGCTCTTCCACCACGGGGGCCCCTTGTCATGCCTATGTAAATCATGGTATCTAAAGAGGGAAAAATAGATAGTGGGATAAAACTTGTTACATGAATCAAGAGTCATAGATTGTGTTGTTAAGTAAAAGAATGAATGATGGAGTGCATGGAATTGAGAGCCTGAAGCAGGGAAACAATTGGTTAGTGAATGGTGCCAGCCTAATCCTAAGAATTTCAACCTTGGTATCGATGGGCCGAAAAATATGCAAATTGGAGATAACTGGATGACCCCCGGAGAGCGAACCAGAATCTACCCAAAGCGCATCAAGGAAGAACAAGAAGATAACACCTAGATATCATGGAGCCGTCATGGATGTACCACTTCCTGATTGAGCTGATTGATGGTCATCTCAATTGTAAATTCAGCATGATGAAGCAACTTCCATAGACTTGTATTGAACCAGAGACCTATAAAAATTGGGTCCAGGGACTGGTTCTTTGAGTCTGGTTCTACAACCACCCTCCAGGAGCATCGGATGCGCATCTGACAACGACTTGGCTCCACTCTCGTGTCCAGGCCACCTGGCCAATGACTTGGCTTGAGCAACGTCTAGGCAGGTAACTATAACAACCTTTTTGTAGAACCTGCGTGTGAATGTCTGTGTGTGTGAATGGATCTATATAGACATTGCATATAGGAATATTTTGTTGTATTTACAATAAACATGGCAATTTACCTTGTCCCTCTTACAAGATCCTTTTGGTATCATTTTTATTAGTGTAAAATTTTACCTTTTCTTTAATTAAAATTCTTTTTATAAGAACCTGATTGATTTTTTCATTGTTCTTAAGATCCAAGGGTTTCGGTCTGTGTTCATCTGTACAAATTGGTGAGGATTTTTATCAAGCCTTCCCCAGGAAAGGGGGTGTAAGGCTTGGGGGGATATTTTGGGGGAAGACGTCTCCAAGTGAGCTCTTTCCCTGTTCTTTGTTTAACACACTTGGTAGTGGCAGCATAGGGTTCAAGGACAAGGAAAAGTTTGTATCTTGGGGAAGATTTTAACTTAAGCTGTAAGAATAAGCTTAGGGGGTGTTTCATGCAGGTCCCCACATCTGTACCCTAGAGTTCAGAGTGGGGAAGGAACCTTGACAGGCATAGTGATATTACTGAAAGGTACTCAGATATTAGTGATGATGAGCACTGTATAAAAGCCTATACTGAATAGAATTGAATTTATGAAGACGAGAGTTGGATAGTTCAGTAATTGTTTACCTCCAATTAAAGCTAAGTTGCTAACACCTAACGGAAAAGGAAAGCAGCATATTTCCCATTTTCATTTAAGAAATTCTTTCTTTGTAAACTAGGTAGACATTTCCCCTATTCATGGAGAGCTAAAGTGCAAGAATGGAAAACATTTAGGGGAAAAAAGATTAAAGATGAAATATGCACCAAAAGTCAGTGTACTCATGCACTAGTCCTGTAAGATATTCAGATACCAAGATACAACTAGAAACTGAGAAGTGATATTTTTGGTTAAACATATGGCTTATTCATTCAGGACTGGCACTTAGGTTATTGAAGGCTTCTCCTCCAGAGTTAGCTGCTTAATATATTGCAAAAACTAAGCATCAAGTTAATTACATTTTTGCAATTTCCTGCTTTCAGTGGTCTCAGTTCAGGTAACTGGTACCAGAATCATACAATGGTAAATTCTTTAGGAAAATTACTAGTCACATTGCATCTGTGTAGGGCTTATGATAAAGGGAAGTCTAATTTCACAATGTTCAGGAAAAATAGAAATATTGTATTGAAAAGTCATTAGTCTCCATAGAAAAAATAGCATACATCTGGGACTGGCTAATTTTCAGGAGCATTGCAGATTGAGTTATATTATTTGCTAAACTCTATCAAGACCCAAACAGGCTATTCCTCATCAGGAAACTGTTAGGTCATTTGACATGCTTACACTATCTCAGGACCATCCATGCTTTCCAATCATGTAGGAGAGGGGATAGATTTGTGTGTCTCCCTTTTACATGGTCTTCAAGTGTAAAGTAGTCTATAATGAACTGTATTAGATAAATAAATATTAAATATTAGAGAAGTAGATATTGTTTATGTAATACCGTTATAAGAAAACTTAAAATAAAACTTTTCTGCTTACCCTAGGGGTCTTGTTGACACAGCTTTCAAAGGCTGTAAAAAGTCAAAGTTGATTGGTGTCTCATTTACAGTGGGTTCTTAGTCTGTGTAGATAACAGGATGAAGCAAACAAGACAAATGTGTGATTTACTAGTGAGGTGCACACTTTCCTAGTAAAACACAGTAGGGAGGCTGGTTACTGAACGAACAGAACTAGCCATCCAGTAACTCCAAGGTCACAAGAAGCAGATAAGTAAGAATATGACCACTGTTGTAAGGAATACTGGAACATATGAAAACAATGAAAAAAAAAACAGCTGGACTGAGTAAGGAAGAGAATAGTAATGGCTTAAAAATAAGATAAATAAGGAGATATCCTGCTAAAACTCTAATGGGGTAAGCAAAAATGCATCAGTTTAAAAGATTCTGAATTATGCGTCAGAAAATATATTTAGAACAGAATGCTTATAAATGAGGTTTTAATTCTCTGCACCTATGTGATGTTACAAGACAAGGTATAAAAGATGTGTGTTTAACAAAGCGGGGTGGAGCAACAGACAACTTACACCAGGTCAGACCAGCATGGATCTGAGGATGACAGAAACAGCCTAAGCCCCAAGACTAGGTAATTGATCATTATGCTATCCTACTTGATCTCCCTTTTTTATGCTTAATCAAGGTGGTAATATTTAGTCCTAAAACTTTCTTATTAAAACTTCAAACTAGTCAAGTTCAGTAATTGGCATGGACTGTTTATCACCCAACACCAAGTAAAATTCCCAGCAACTTCTCTAACACCTTCAGTGAACCAGAACAAACCTTCTGATGTTTAGTAGCCTTTCAGATCACCAGCAGAGCAAGGGAGAGAAGATAAATTACTACATAAAGGAGAGCAGTGATATTTGCAATCAGGAGGTCCAATTATTCCTCAAAAATAAAAACACTGGGCTATTTGTCCATGCCTAACGTGCAGTATCTTTGCACAAGACATTGATGAAAGATGTAAACGTTTGTAAGCAGACTGTTGTTCATTAACAAGGAATATACTTTAACTTTAGCCATAGTTATGTATGTTAGATAATGGTTACTGCACATCACATATAAAAAAAAATTGCAGACATGTTCAATAATGCAGAACAATTTAAATATATCACAGGATGTTGCAAAGCTCTATGAATAGAACATTGAGTTACTCCAAACAGTTCTCAGAAGAAAGCAATCATCATAGTCTACTGTTGGAAAAGTAAAACAGAGGGCATTTTTTGGCACAAACTGAATTCTTATCTTTCTACACAATTCCCTCGTAAGGAAAATCAGCTAAGAAAACATAGGCTGAACTTCTGTACTTTATGGACCATAACATTAACAATTAAAACTTTGCTACTGCTATTAATGTGCAAGAGTATGTGAGTGAGGGCACACAATCTAATGCTCATGAATGAATGGTGCTAGATACGAGCTTGAGAGAGAAAAGCTGTATGTTTTCTGTAGGGAGAACACCACAATAATTGATAGTTCCCAATAGGCTACCTTGCAGTTTACCAAGATAGCCAAGCTCACCTCAACATCAAATAGATAAAATGATAAATTATAGTCACGACCTACCTGAGCTAGATTTGAATAGTTGACCTACTGTGTAAAGATTCTGCATCTTATTAACCTTTCCCTACATTATATAGTCTCCAGTTACTGAAGACTTTTACCCTTGGTATCCTAATAGGGCTGTAGCCTTAAAACGTTTTGTTTTAAAAAAAAAAAAAAAAAAAAAAAAAAAGAGTACTGTTTTTAACAAAATGTATTGCGGCTACAGCCCTAATACTGCTTAGGGGTAGTTGTAATGCCTTAGCTTCTTAACGGTCCTCAAAAAAACAAACAGCTAGAATAGAAACACAGGAACCATCAGTAGGTCTTCATGGAATCAGATGTTCTTTTAAGACTGGAAAAAAAGTAAAAAAAAAAAAAAACCACACCTTGGTTCCCTAGAAGATGATCCAGTGCTCCTTTTTTGTTTGTTTGATTATTACTACTACAACTACGACAACCATTCAGGTCCCAGCTTCACAATGCTGCTCACAGGTACAAAGTTTTGAAAGCTTTTTCCTTTGACAATATTTACATTTTTCTTTTATATTAATGAAACAAACCAAATATATAATGTTGTTCTCAGCTCTCGTTCAAACTTGGGAAATCTAAAAATCTGGTGCCTCCACATCTTTTATTGCAGGCCACTGAACATTCTTAGATGATGGGGCAAAGGTCACATTCTTCCTCGTCACATGCCAAAATGAGTGAATTCCATTTCAGTGCCCCAAAAGTTGGGAACACTTTTGCAAAAGGTTACTGAACAGTGTTAGTTCCTGTGAAAGTATATGGGGAATGTGAGGAGATGAGCAAAATGCGATCTCATATTTAAGATTCTCTCTTCCTATTTATCTATCATTGTATTTTTCCCCCTGTTCTCCATTTACCTTTGAGCCTTTGTTTTTCTCACTGAAATTATACATGCTATTTCCAGATTGACAAACAGAGTTGGCAGAAGGATATTTCTGCATATTCACATTGAAGGCAACCAAGACGGCAGTCATCCAAAACTTTCCGGAAACCTGTCCCTTACAGGCCTTGCACAAGCACCACCTAATAGCACTAAATATTTAGGGTCTGTGGCTACAAAAAGAACCATGAGCCTTAGCCACCTCAGGTCCTTACTCCTGAACCTCACAGGACTGAGATGGATAGGAAACTATGAGGAAGAGGAAAAAGGTGGAATGGTAATATGTAGAGGCAAATCTTGAAAAAAGGAGGAGGTTTAGAAACATACAATGTGCAGTAGGTGTTTTAGAGCTGAACAGACACTCACCTTTGTAGGTGACGTCCTCACTCTGTCTGGGTGCTAGATACTGGACCACAGGAATGCAGCCAGAAGCATCTCTGGACATAGGCGTGAGCGATCAGATACTTAACCATTGTGTCAGATGAATGTATGTACCAGATCCTTCTCTACTTTAGGTTCCTCAGAGGTGGAAGAGGCATCCATGTAAGGGCCTAAAGATACCAATGATGCAAACATGGCACTGGTATTTAAAGTAGCTAAGCTCTTTGTGACAGGGATAGGGGAGGCTGGTGTTTGAGCCAGAGACTGAACCAGCATCAGAGCAGTTTGTGCCAAAAACAGTTATTTCTGTGAACAGTCTCACATTTCCTTTTCTTTTAGTGCTTGTCCTTTAGCAATAGAAAGCTAATATGTTTCCTCTTCTCCTTTCATGGGGCACAAGGAGTAGCTGACTGATTGGAGAAAGACCCAAAGAGTCAGAACAGACAAGAGCCAGTGATGTCAGATTCCAACAAAAACAACCTTATACTATCATTAAAATATTAAAATTTTAAACTATACACTAATTTTAACCAAGTACATGTCTAAAGTAGTCAAACAGGGGCAGCAGCTAGCCAGAAAAGAACTGAAAGAGGTAGGAGTGAGTGGAGAAGACTTATATTTCCTCATATAGCCTTGGGCCACAACATTTTGGTGCTATTTGGTAGTGCTCATATGAGCCTCAGCAGGAATAAACTTCCAGAAGTTTTCCATATCACTGGGGCACAACCGCTTTGCTCTCATCAAGGTGAATAGGCAGAGGTATTCCCAATGAGAAATAGTTATTGCAGTGTAAGCGTCATGGGTCATATAGACCCCAGGAGATTCTGGCAACCAAGGAGTTAATGCAAGAAGTGCCAGCCAGTGCTGATCGGAAGCCACACAGCAACAAGAATAAAAGAACGGAGAGGCAGAAGGGCAGTGTGGTTTCCAAAAGAGCAAGCAGAGAAGAAAGGAGGTCATGCCAGCAAGTGGGTGAAAAGCCACATCAGAGAGACAACAACCCAAATAATGGACAACCAGAGCCACAAGCTGCAGAAGCCTACAGAACCAAGAGAGCAGCTCAGGGTACAGCAGGAAAATTGCTGAGGACTGATTATGCCTGCCTGGGTTAAGGACCCTGACCTGGAACACACAGTTGAATGGGTGAGCCTGGGTTCCCTTACTACCCCTGAACAGAGACTTAAGAACCAGAGGGGGATGTAGGGCTGTTGAGTACAAGGACCAGATAACCCTCACCAGACACAAGGGGAAGTCTGTACACCCTGTGGGACAGAAATTAATGTCTTTGCCTCCAGAATAGGACTATAGAGATTCAGACAAGAAAAGCAGACTGACTGACCCATAGATCCAAGCAGACTCTATGTAAAAACTTGTCTGACCAAAAGGGGTCACTGAAACATCGGGGCACCAGTCCACAGTAAGCTAAACAGCAGAGTCACATTTCAACCCTTTTCCCATCTCAGTTAAATAATGGCTGCATGTGTCTACACTAAACAGCTTTTAACGACATGGCTGTGCCACTACAGCTATGCTGCTAAAAGGCGCACAGTGTAGCCATTGTTTGTCGGCAGGAGAGAGCTCTCCCACCGACAAAAAATTTCCACCCCAACGAGTGGCGGTTGCTTTGCCGGCAGGAGATCACTCCTGCCACCAAAGAGCTATTCACACTGGTGCTTTCTCTCGACAAACCTTTTGTCTTTCAGGGGTGGGAGTGGGGCAGAAGGGGGAATTAACACTTCTGAATGACAAAAGTTGTGTCATTCACTTGCCAATGTAGACAAAGCCTTAAGTGCACTTCTAGAAATACTTCCTGCACTAGGACTAGTGATTCCAATTCTAGAGATTCTAGATTCTGGTGCTGGTACAATACAGATTATTGATGAACCAGAATGAACCTTTTCAAGTGCACCTACTATAGTAAAATCCCCTTGCTAGGAGTACAAATTCCTTCAGAATAGAGCTATAAAATACAATAATCAAAATCACAAAAGTTGCTGCTGATAAATACTGCTGGAAATACAAAAGGCATAAACTGGCAACAAATCTGTTACCATGATCAAGAGAACAAGTCTCTATAGTGTAGATATCATATATCCAAATCAAATACAGTAGCAAACTAAAAGCCATTAGCTACTTAACAGAATAAGAGCTAGCAAAAAAAAAAACAGTATCAAAAACAGAAAAATTCTACAGCACATTCAGTTCACAACTAAAATAAAAAGAAGCCTTGAGCTATCCATTACCACCACTTTCCCCTCCACCATCACTGCCCACTGATCTACCATATTTACTAATTCACAGTGTAATTAACAAATAGCACTCTGTTAGTCTTTCACCCAATCAATCGGGTGCAAACTACAGGTTAGTCAGTCAGTCTAGAAAGGGAAAGTATGATCTGTTACCTAACATTTATATTTTATATTGGTAGGGGTATAATTGTTTTCCAAAACAGGATACATCTTCCCCCTCACTATCCTCACCCTACCTAAGGACTAGTATCTTAAACAAAATGTTTTCATACGTAAAATATTTTCATATGTAAACTTCTGCCTTAACTAAGGCAATATTGATATAACTGACACCTTTTTAAAACAATCCTGTTATATAACATTAAACTCCATATTTGATTTACTTTTAAAACAGTTGCAATTTATCCCATGGTTATTTTAACATACACTAAATGTAAATTTTAACCAGATTATCAAAATGCAGTATGTGACAGCAGAACAAAAAGTATTGTTGAAGTTGTAAAGCAAATTTTGTACTAAAATTTCAACTGTAACATTGTCTGAATCTGAGATTTAAGACAGAAGTAGAAAGAAGGGGGAAAATGCTGAACTTGAATTTTTGAACATGACACTATACTTTGTTACATTTCTATAGCAAATGGGCTACTTTTCATAGCTCTTAAAAAGTATTACTCACTTTTTAAACCTTCTTCAAAATTGTTGCGTCAGCAACTATTCATGAGAAACAACCTGCATCCTAGATGGAATCTAATTTTTGTTCCCTGCTGGGCTTTTTTTGAATATCTAAGGATTTAAATATCTGTAATAAACTGTTCCTAGTGAAAAGAAAATCTGCTCTTTGGTTTCATTCTGTATCTGAAAAAAATTGTAGCATGATCTAAACAAACTGATATGATAAATAGCCATAGAATATATTGAAAGCGGCTGTTTCCTTAGTTTAAATCGGTGATGAGATCTCCAGAAAGCAAAAAAAGAAGCAAAAAAATCAAGAGAAAGCCTATTTATCAAGAATTGGAAGATTAATATTGTCAGTCAATTGAATCCTGTCAGTAATTCACATTACTAACTACAGTCCAGAGGAAAACATTCAAACCATACATTTCAAAAGGAATGAAGCAGAACATTATGGTATTCGCAAATAGATCAGGAAGGTAGCCGCTCTCCAAACACATAAGACAGCACAGAACCCGCCCCATATAGTTTAATCTATCACAAAACAAAACAAACAACTGTGATAAATAGTAGGAGGGAAACAGGAAGAGAAAAGGAGGTTAACAGTTATGTATGTGTGAAGCTACAGTGGCTACCTATATGCTCATTTCAAAGTACTGCCATGAAAAAGGGGTTTTTTGCCTTATTATTTTGCTTCTAACTTAGCTATAATCAGTTGAGTTGTTTCATGAAGCCATCACACTGGAAGACAGGATTGTGGAAGTATTCAGAGAAGAGGATAATGGTCTTACAAACTAGTTCAAGGAAAGTGTACCATAAATAAAGGACACTATGAACAAAATGTTTGAAGATAGTTAAGGGAGAAGCAGACTAATACATGACAAAGCCTGACATCATTGGTGTCATAAATATAAAGGGAAGGGTAAACACCTTTAAAATCCCTCCTGGCCAGAGGAAAAACCCTTTCACCTGTGAAGGGTTAAGAAGCTAGGATAACCTCACTGGCACCTGACCAAAATGACCAATGAGGAGACAAGATACTTTCAAAAGCTGGGGGGGGGGGGAGGAAACAAAGGCTCTCTTGGTCTGTGTGATGCTTTTGTTGGTGACAGAACAAGAATGGAGTCTTAGAACTTAGTAAGAAATCTAGCTAGATGTGTGTTAGATTCTGATTTCTTTAAATGGCTGAGAAAATAAGCTATACTGAATGGGATGTAGATTCCTGTTTTACTTTTTCTTCTGTTAAAATTCTTCTTTTAAGAATCTGAATAGTTTGTACCTTGGGGAAGTTTTAACCTAAGCTGGTAAAAATAAGCTTAGGAGGTTTTCATGCAGGTCTCCACATCTGTACCCTAGAGTTCAGAGTGGGGAAGGAATCTTGACGTGTAGGGACTTGGGTTAAAACTTCCCCAAGGTACAAACTATTTTACCTTTTGCTCTTGGACATTATCGCTGTCACCACCAAAACGTCTAACAGGTATATAACTGGGAAAGAGCCCGTTTGGAAAAGTCTTTCCTCACAAAGTCCTCCCAAACCTTACACCCCCCAAGGCTTGATAAAAATCCTCACCAATTTGCATAGGTGAAAACAGACCCAAACCCTTGGATCTTAAGAACAATGAAAAAGCATTCAGATTCTTAAAAGAAGAATTTTAATAGAAGTAAAAAGAATCACCTCTGTAAAATCAGGATGGTAAATACCTTACAGGGTAATCAGATTCAAAACAGAGAATCCCTCTAGGAAAAACCTTAAAAGACATAAAAACAGGAATCTAAATCCCATTCAGTACAGCTTATTTTCTCAGCCATTTAAAGAAATCAGAATCTAAAGCATATCTAGTTAGATTACTTACTAAGTTCTAAGACTCCATTCCTGTTCTGTCTCCGGCAAAAGCATCACACAGACCAAGAAAGAGCCTTTGTTTCTCCCCCCTCCAGCTTTTGAAAGTATCTTTCTCCTCATTGGTCATTTTGGTCAGGTGCCAGTGAGGTTATCCTAGCTTCTTAACCCTTTACTGGTGAAAGGGTTTTTCCTCTGGCCAGGAGGGATTTTAAAGGTGTTTACCCTTTCCTTTATATTTATGACAACTGGCAAAAGGAAGGATGATGTGATGACATGAATGGATAAGTGAGAAGAAGCAGAGTTATGAAGCGGCTTGAGAAGAAAGCTATACTTGATGCATTTGAAAAAAAGAGCAGTTGGGAGTTTCAAAGGGGACAGAGATGATATAACCAAATCAACAGGCCAAAAAGATTATCTTAGCAGCTGCATTTTATGTGACCTACAGTAGGGCAGTCTGAGCATTACCCACTCCTCTTTTTTTAATTGTTTGAGAAGTTTGTTTATAGCAATCTGTATTCTTTACTTAATACGTATTTTACACTATACTTCAAATTAGGGATGATCGATTAAGAACAAATGTTTAATCATATTACTGTAGACAGCAATAACCAAAATGTGGAGCAGTAGTCAATAGGACTACTCACATACATAAAAGCACATCCGTATTTGCAAGAGCAGAGCCTGAACTGTACCTATATCATTTGCAACGTACCCATTTGGCATTTGAATATTAAGAGTAAGTAATAGTGTACATTTATGTGAAATGCAGTATTTCCAGTTTAAATAAATTTACAAATATTCCTTTTTTACACTTGTCTTTTACATAAAATCATATCCTTCCTATACAGCACACATTCTTAATCAGTCTTGTAGAATCACTTTTAAGGTCCACTATCAATGTCAGTTGGCTATTGTTATATCATAGGTAACTACAAGAAAGGAGTTGGGAGAAGGGATGAGGTCGAGGGTTTACCATTAAATCAAATAGGTTTTTTTGTTTGGTTGGTTGGTTTGTTTGTTTTTTGGTAAAGAAAATCAATGTAAACAGAAAAGTTACAAAAATTCTAAGCTTTATCGTCATCTGTACGTGTAGTTTAGTCATTTCTCACCTAGTGGGATACAACCATTAATTGTGTTATGTTGGGTCAAGCCTCACCAGCAGAGGGAGTAGGAAGAGAAATATGGCAGAGCCCCTCAGATGCTGGTGTCCTGCAGAAAACATAGGACAGCAAAGAAAGAGGAAGCTGCTCCCTTCTCCTTGACATGCTGCTCCTAATCCACCTCACAACCAGTCACAATCGAGTGCTTCTTTCTATCCCAGAGAGCACAGCACTCAACTTTGGGACAGGGGCAGCAGAGAGTCTAGAGGCTGCAAAGCCAGTTTTATTACCTCTTGATGCAGTGTTGCCCCAGAGATGAGCACTTTCCCACTATCTTTTGTTTTCACAAAGATTGCATCATGGGTCCAATTTTTGAGTTGAAGACCCTCTCAAAATTGAGAAGCAGTGATGTCCTCTACTGGAAGCATTAAGATAGCTAACTAACATGTTTAAGATAATTTTAGTTGTTGAGACAGCAGTGAAAATCATCACCCATGTAATTGCTGAGAGGGACACAAATCTGTCAAGATTTAAATTCTTTCCCCCCTCAGTTTCATTACTCATTTCATGTACCACTGAAAGACAAAACCTGAGGAGGCTCTAACTCATTAGGAAGATTCGCTCCAAGATGAATTACAGTGGAATCAGTGGGATCTATGATTTATGTGGTTAAACTCAGTTCAGTGTTACATATGAAAAAAGCTTTTACTGACATCTTTCACGTTTAATCTCATAATATAGTCTTCATTAACATTCTATGTACTCTTTATTAAAGTAAACTATTACCTAAATACCAAAAGTTGGAACAGTCAATGGAAAGAGGCAAGTTTATATCCTACCTCATATACATCCGTTGTGTAAGTGGTGTTGTAGCGAAGCTGGTCCCAGGACATTAGAAAGACAAGGCAGGTGAGTTAATGTCTTTCACAAAATGATCAATACGTATCTGACTTCTCCGTCCTCGTCCTCAAAGGAAACTGCACAATACTTTCAAAGGACAAGCCTGGGAACTTAAAACTCATAACTTTGTTGGATACTAAAATTATGGCCTGATTAAAGACACTGTATGGTTTATTACGACAATCTGTAACCCATTCTCCCGCCTTTTTTGTCTCATGACTGCAGGGGAGTTAACAAGCCACTTTACCTGGAATAGTCCCTTAGAATATGTATTAACTACTTATGCTAAACAATCTGTTCCACCTTGTATTTAGCTATGACTAAGGTTTTGTCTACACTAGCACTTTTGTCAGCAAAACTTTTGTTCGTCAAGAATATGAAAACACACCCTGACAGACCCAAGTTTCACCCACAAAAGTGCCGGTGTGGACAGTGCTATGTCAGCAACAGATGCTTTCCCACCAGCATAGAATGGCTACATAGGAGACTTTACAGCAGCACAACTGCAGTGGTACAGGTTTGCCTCTGTCAGGTCTGTAGTGTAGATATTGCCTATGATTAAGATTCTGTCACCGTTATTTTTAGTAAAAGTCATGGACAAGTTGGGGGCAATAAATACAAATTCATGGAAATCCATGACCCGTCTGTGACTTTTACTAAAATAATGGGGGAAGAGGGCTGACTGGATGACTGAAGCCCAAGCCCTGCTGTGGAGGGAGAGAGCATCCAACACCCACTGCCCACAGTGGCTGAGAGCTGCCCCGGGGCTGAGGTGGAAAATTTCATAGAGGCCTCTGGAAGTCACAGAATCTGTAGCTTCTGTAACCTCCATGATATAATCTTAGCCTTAGCTATGATATTCTGAGTACCTTTTCCATACCCGAAGAAGACCTCTGTGTAGCTTGGAAGCCTGTCTCTTTCAATAACAGAGGTTGAGCCAATAAAAGATATTACCTCATCCACCTGGTCTCTCATTTCTCCACAAAGTTTTCATACCAAGGCTGAGATTTTCAAAACACGGGCCCAACTCTGTTCCCACTTTAAGTAAAAAGGTTGAGAAACACGCCTAGTTTTTCACATTCTATTTGGCAAGGCTAAATTCAATGCGTCACTGATGCTCTTAAACCAATCAAGTCAAAGAGGTCCAACCATTGCTGTTCAGAATCTCTTAATACTAATCCACACCATTTCCTATTTTCTCCTCTGATCAAGAAGTGCTTGTAGGATTTGCCATTACTGACATAGCTTATGTTGGAGAGGCATATAATACTGTATATAATGAAACTGCATAAGTTAACAGCGAAAAGTCCACACTAATATTAAATTTAAGAGACTTTAAAGACATAAAATCAAAGAAATTCTGAATTATGGTCTTTATGAAAACTCTTCCTGATTGCCCAAATGTGCTGCATTGTGATAGGCTCCTTCCTATGATGATAGCACAGGACAATCTGACTGGCTATTCAGAGAATATGGATTCTCACCATCAGTTGTATTCTGGTATACTTAAAGCAGTAGCACACAACCCCCCCCCCCACACACACACACACATACCCCCAACACCAGTGTGGCTGCAGTTATACGGTATCAACATATTTTACTGGTATAATTTATTCCAGTACAAGAAGGGAAATAAATTGTACAGGTATACGGTTCCTTTATACGACATAACTGTGTCCACAATAGGAGCTGCACCTGTACAACTGTATTAGGAATGAAATTTTTTCCCCTAACATAGTAATATCAGTATTAAAAAAAAGGGTATGTAGACCAGGTGTAAGTTATTTGAGAACAGAGTACTATGAAAATCCATTGGGGAGGGGGGCATATTAAGAGGAGATGAGCCAAACCAAAACCTTACCAAACTTGTAAAACACATCAAATATTTTGGCAAAATTTTCTTGTTAAGATGGATTTTCTACAGAAAATTTATGATTTTAACTACAGCATTGTTATAATACATGTATTACAGGACTCCTATATTTATAACACATTTATTATATTCTTGAATTATAAATAGCAGTTCACTAAAACAGAATAAGAGAACTTTACCATTTTACAGAGCTCTCACTAAGAAACTGAGACACTGACTTGCCCATGGTCACATGCGAAGTCTGGCGACACTAAGAATCAAAGCAGGGTTTTGCAGTCTCCGAGGTTTGTGCCCTAACCATTGGCCCATTGTGACGCTCTGTACCTCAAGGGGAACATCCTGCACCCCCATGTTTATCCTTATAACATGACTGTGTGGTATCCAATGCAAAGTTTGTCACATCAGGTGTCTTCGGAAGGCTCATGATGCACTGAGAACTGTGGTTATAGTAATGTTATAGGTTGTAATTTCATGTATATAGTTATGAGGCTGAAAAAGTGTCCTCATGTCTTAGAACAAGCCCAGGCAAAACTCTCCAGGAGCAGAGACCCAGACAAAACTCTCTGGGAGCAGAGGGGCAGTACACATATCAGGGCATCAGGGCATATATGGGACAAAGCCAACCCATCTTCACTGGAACAAAGGACACTGGCCTAGGCAGCAACAAAGGATCTGTTGGACTCTCGAGTGAGTCACCCCTCCTTCCCTTGGTCAGTTTGGGACAATAATGAGGTAATGTTGACTCTGAAGGGGACGTGGGGTGCAAAGCCAAGAGGGAAGAAAGAACATGATAAAAGGGAGAGACGTTTGCCATGCTCCTCTCTCTTCTACCTCCATCTACAGACACCACCGCCAAGCGACTAAAGCACTGATCAAAGGGGAGAGCCTGGCTGAAGGGCAACCAGCCAGCCTGTGGTGAGAAGTATCTAAGTTTGTAAGGGCACAAAGTGTAAAGATCAGCTTAGAATGTGTTTTGCTTTGATTTCATTTGACCAAATATGACTTGTACTTTGACTTATAATCACTTAAAATCTATTTTTTGTATTTAACAAATCTGTTTGTTTATTCTACCTGAAGCAGTGTGTTTGGTTTGAAGCATGTCAGAGACTCCCCTTGGGATAATAAGCCCAGTAAATATCAATTTCTTTGTTAAATTGATGAACTAATATAAGCTTGCAGCATCCAGCGGGCATAACTGGACACTGCAAGACAGAGGTTCCTAGGGTAGTGTCTAGGACCGGAGATACTGGCTAGTGTCATTCAATCCCAGCAGCGACTGGCCAAAAGTGCTCACTCTCAATCTCATAGCCAGGAGCAGATTACATGCTAGAGGCTGTGCGTGAACAGCCCGGGAGTGGGGTTTCCTCACAGCAGAGCAGGGTAAGGCTGGCTCCCAGTGGTGAGGATTACAGTGACCTAGAAGATCACTGGTCCAGATAACACCAGTCACATCCATCCTGTCTAAGTATCTTCTGTGTATCTTTATTTCACAGATCACAATCTATTGAAACCAATATGCCAGTATAATCCTTTGATTAGAGAATATTCAAGTCAATTATAGGCAGGAAAGAAGGAAAAGTCTTGCATTGCTACACTGTTGGCTTACTAAAGAATAGTTAGTCTGTCTTGAAGTGTGTTATAATGTGTGTTTTAAATCTCTCCCCTTCTGTACAAATAGAAGAAAATCATCTTTAAATAGAACTGACACTTGGGATCTAGCTAACTTTTTAGCCAAATGGTCTAGGAATGGACTATACAGAAGTGTTAAATTGTATATCAATTAGAGAAGCTGATTAACCTTTAAAAATACATCCCTGAGACAAATAAAAATATAAAATGGATTGCAAAAAAGGTGACATTTAACAAAGACATAACAAATACTTTTAAAATACAAGTTATACCATAACTGAACAATATCAAATATTGGAATAATTGCATCAGCTTTGCAAACAGATTTGGTCAAGTAAGGATTCTGCTTATAAGGAACTAAAATAAACAGTGATGCTTTATCACTTTTGAACTTCATTTTAAAATGCATATGTCCCAGTTCAGAGAAAATAAATATTTCACAACGATTGCTTGAAGGTCAGCCCATTAGCACAACAGCAGTGTGTTTGGGGAAAGTAGATCTTTTTAGGTTGATCCATCACCTAGGTGATACAGTTTACCGCCTTTCAGAGAGACTGAGCGTGCCAGTCTCCTTCTCACCCCACAACCAATCCATGGAGCAATCCTGGAATCAGCTTTACAAGGAAACAACAACATAACCTCACAGCTAGAATTGAGTTGCCACAATAAAATGGGCAAGAACAGGAGACAGAAAAATGTAAGCAGCAACTAAGTATATCAAAACACATCTGTTTACTGTGGGCTTTGCATTTTGATTAAGTATCACAAATTAGTATTTACCAGATTTCCTGTAGTCAAAAGGACAAATTTTCAAAGCAGCTATAAAAGCTGTACTGACAAAGTACACATGCACCCACCGAGCAAGCCAAGCCCCAAAGTGTTCATATGCAAAGAGAAATTTGAACATTCAGATTAACTAATTCATGCAAGAACAATTAATATTTCTGAATGCAAAAAACGCAGTTGGTTGAAATAGGTAAATGGATGAATGTGCATCTTTAAGGGTTAACCCACTGCCACTGGACTTTGAAATTCTGAAACCTTTTATCAAGGCTAACTTGTGGTCAAAACAACAATTTTTCCCCACAGATAGCAATGCCAAGCTTGAGCTCTATTGGACTCTTCAGTCATTGCGGCTCACCAAAACTCTTGTGATGTTGGTTGCTCATACTTCATTGTTGTATGGTGTGAAGAATCAGCTGCTTTATACCGACAGAAATCTGTGGTAATAACTTAAGCTCCCTAGGGAATGTAGCTGTCTATTATCACACCCTGATTTGGGCATATCACAAGTTCTTCCCCTCTCCCTGTTTAACAGGAAATCTCCATTATCTTTTCCCTTAACTCCACAACATACATCAATTCTGACACATCACTCATTCTACTCCATCTCCCCACTGTACTGAATTCATATAGCAGGCATGTTACCGCAGATTGGAGAAGGTACGTAGCATGGAAGAGTGGTCACTCATTGAATAAAAGCCCTTGTACGTCAATGAGCTATTAAATGGGCTTTACAGCAGGGCCAAATTGAATGAACCAGCCTGTCATATTTTGGAGAAATGCAGTTCAGTAGTACTTTAGAAAAATACCGTTTCCCTACTTTACTCAATTTTATGCTAATTTGCGATCACTATTTCTGAAGTTTTGCAATTTGCATTTGCAGTTTTATAAAAGCTTTTATAATTAGAAACTCAAGCGCCTCATGAAAAACTGAAACTATTATATTCACTTCAATAATTTGCACAGCAATCAGTGGCCCTGCCTTGAAGATAGGATGACTACTCCAAATGAGGAATAAGCAATAGGGTTTGGGGTTTATAAAGCAAAGATACTGTTTTCATGTATGTTTGTAACTAAGAGAGAGAAGAAAGAAAACAGAATTATTTTTCACATATTTTCTTGCAGCTTCAGCAGTTCTTTAAAATATCTGTATCCCATAGTCCTCTTTTAAAATGAGTTTTGCTTTATATAAAAAGGGGCTTCCACAAAGGGAGTCCTTGCACAACACACAATTTATTTTAAAGAATTATAAAACCTTCCAAGGCCAAAAGTCAACATTTTTTATTGAATCTGAACTGTTGTATATTATGGGAGGGCATTGATCATACGTTCTTGGAAGTGAGAACTAAAGTAAAGTTCAGTATTAGTGGTATATTATGGGTATATAGGGAACGACACTGAGACACACAGAAATGCTCCTATTAATATTTTGAAAGCTACCATGGATTTGTTTTATAAAATTTACAATTTTAAAATATGAGAT
Organism: Dermochelys coriacea; assembly: GCF_009764565.3. Classification (NCBI taxonomy): domain Eukaryota; kingdom Metazoa; phylum Chordata; order Testudines; family Dermochelyidae; genus Dermochelys; species Dermochelys coriacea. The sequence continues at coordinate 70,178,816 of NC_050071.1, forward strand.
TAAATAAATTGCATATGGATAAAATAAAACAGTATATACAGAACAAATATGCATATGTCAATGTTTAAAAATGAACTATTCTGTCATTGTGCACTGCTCAAAGAGACAGCCTACCCAAATAGGTAGAATTATGATTGTGCGTATTATTCACAGCTTGGTTGACTGGCAACATGTCAGCCTCATTTTGCAGCTGATCAGCAAGCTGCCCTCATAAGTCACCTTTATGAGACAGTACAAGTAGCATGCTGAGGGCACTGTATATACTCATGTTAAACTACATAAAAGATTTTAATTACTCTTTCATTCAGTGAGACCACTGGGACAATCATGAAGGGAACATGGCTGCAATGTATTCCATGTACAGTAGAACCTCAGAGCTACGAACACCAGCCTTACAAACTGACTGGTCAACGACACACCTCATTTAGAGCCAAAAGCATATAAATCAGGCAGCAGCACAGACGACTAAAGAAAAAAAGAAAGTACAGCACTGTGTTAAACGTGAACTATTAAAACAATAAAGGGAAAGTTTAAAAAAAAAGATTTGACAAGGTAAGAAAACGGTTTCTGCGCTTGTTTCAATTAAATTAAGACTATTAAAAGCAGCATTTTCTTCTGCATAATAAAGTTTCAAAGCTGTATTAAGTCAATGTTTAGTTGTAAACTTCTGAAAGAACCACCATAATGTTTTGTTCAGAATTACGAACAACCTCCATTACCAAAAAGTGTTCGTAACTTGGAGGTTCTATTGTACTGAGGAAAAAAAAAAAAAAAAACTCTACTGCTCCTATATCTCTTCCATGGGTTTGACACAGTCACTACTATGGAAAAGTAATTCAGTATTTAAACAAGCTTGGATAACGGCTAACTGGATACAAGTCAATCCATAAAAGACTGAGATAATGCTGAAGGAAGCAGCAGGAAGGGCAGGCAAAGATTACATCAAAAGTGATAAATACAAACATGCAATACAGGCGTATTATTAGCTACTGTTGGACACCCACAAAAAGGGCTTTAAGTAAGGTTGTCAATTGCAGTTAACTCATGCAATTAACTCAAAAAATTAATCGCAATTAAAAAAATTAATCCTTTTTTAAACAATAGATTACCAATTGAAATATATTAAATATTTCTGGATGTTCTTCTACATTTTCAAATATATTGATTTCAATTACAAACACAGAATACAAAGTGTACAATGCTCACTTATTATTTATTGCAAATATTTGCACTGTAAAAACAACAAAAGAAATAGTATTTTTCAATTCACTTTATACAAGTACTGTAGTGCAATCTCTATTGTCAAAGCGCAATTTACAAATGTAGAATTTTTTTGTTACATAACTGCATTCAAACAAAACAATGTAAAACTTTAGAGCCGACAAGTCCACTTAGTCCTACTTCTTGTTCAGCCAGTTGCTAATCTAACAAGTTTGCATGGCACTTTTGGAGCTGGTGTTTCAAGGTATTTACATGCCAGATACGCTAAACATTCGTATGCCCCTTCCTGCTTCAGCCACCATTCCAGAGGACATGCTTCCATGCTGATGATGCTCATTAAAAAAATGTATTAATTAAATTTCTGACTGAACTCCTTGGGGGAGAATTATAGGTCTCCTGCTCTGTGTTTTACCTGCATTCTTCCATATATTTCATGTTATAGCAGTCTCGGATGACACAGCACGTTGTTCATTTTAAAAACACTTTCACTGCAGATTTCACAAAACGTAAAGAAAGTACCAATATGAGATTTCTAAAGATAACTACAGCACTCGACCCAAGGTGCCTTCCAGAATCTGAGAGGGACAAGGTGAGGAGCATGCTTTCAGAAGCCTTAAAAGAGCAACACACTGATGCGGAAACTACAGATCCAAACCACCAAAAAAGAAAATCAACCTTCTGCTGGAGGCATCTGACTCAGATAATAAATATGAATTTGCATTGGTCCGCACTGCTTTGGATAGTTATCAAGCAAAACCCGTCATCAGCATAGACACATGTCATCTGTAATGGTGGTTGAAGCATGAAGGGACATACAAGAACGTAAGAATGGCCATACTGGGTCAGACCAAAGGTCCATCCAGCCAAGTATCCTGTCTAATGACAGGGGCCAATGCCAGGTGCCCCAGAGGGAGTGAACCTAACAGGTAACGATCCAATGATCTCTCTCCTGCCATCCATCTTCACCCTCTGACAAATGGAGGCTAGGGACACCATTCCTTACCCATCCAGGCTAATAGCCATTAATGGACTTAACCTCCATGAATTTATCCAGTTCTCTTTTAAACCCTGTTATAGTCCTAGCCTTAACAACCTCTTCAGGCAAGGAGTTCCATGGATTTACTGTGCTCTGAGTGAAGAACTTCCTTTTATTTGTTTTAAGTCAGCTACCCATTAATTTTATTTGGTGGCCCCTAGTTCTTATATTATGAGAACAAGTAAATAACTTTTTCTTATTCACTTTCTCCACACCACTCATGATTTTATATACAGGGGATCACATCTGTATGCAGTATTCAAGATGTGGGCATACCATGGATTTATATAAGGGCAATAAGATATTCTCCGTCTTATTCTCTATTCCATTTTTAATGATTCCTAACATCCCATTTGCTTTTTTCGACTGACTCTGCACACTGCATGGACATCTTCAGAGAACTAAAGTAATTGATAAGTAATTGGTAAGTAATTGATCTTTAAATATTCAGGGTAAATAAGCCAAATCCCCTGAGATGGGATATTAGATGGATGGGATCTGAGTTACTATAGAAAATTCTTTCCTGGGTATATGGCTGGTGAATCTTGCCCATATGCTCAGGGTATAGCTGATTGCAATATTTGGAGTCGGGAAGGAATTTTCCTCCAGGGCAGATTGGAGGCGCCCTGGAGGTTTTTCGCCTTCCTCTGTAGCATGGGGCATGGTTGACTTGAGAGAGACTTCTCTGCTCCTTGAAGTCTTTGAACCATGATTTAAGGACTTCAATAGCTCAGACATGGGTGAGGTTTTTCATAGGAGTGGGTGGGTGAGATTCTGTGGCCTGCGCTGTGTAGGAGGTCTAGATGATCAGAATGGTCCCTTCTGACCTTAGTATCTATGAATCTATGAAACTATCCACAAAGATTCCAACATCTTTCTACTGATTAGTTGTAGCTAAATTAACCCCCATCATGTTGTATGTATAGTTGGGGTTATTTGTTTCCCAATGTGCATTACTTTACATTTATCCACATTAAATTTCATTTGCCATTTTGTTGCCCAATCATCACTTAGATTTGTGAGATCTTTTCTGAAGTTCTTCACAGTCTGCTTTGGTCTTAACTATCTTGAGCAGTTTAGTATCATCTGCAAACTTTGCCACCTCACTATTTACCCCTTTCTCCAGATCATTTATGAATAGGTTTGGTCCTAGGACTGACCCTTGGGGAACACTACTAGTTACCCCTCTCCATTCTGAAAATGTACCATTTATTCCTACCCTTTTGTGCCCTGTCTTTTAACCAGTTCTCAATCCATGAAAGGATCTTCCCTCTTATTCCAAGACAACTTAATTTATGTAAGAGCCTTTGGTGAGGGGCTTTGTCAAAGGCTTTCTGGAAATATAAGTACACTATGTCCACTGGATCCCCCTTGTCCACATGTTTGTTGACCCCCCTCAAAGAGCTCTAATAAATTAGTAAGACATGATCTCCCTTTACAGAAACCATTGTTGACTTTTGCACAACAATTTATGTTCTATGTGTCTGACAATTTTATTCTTTACTATTGTTTCAACTAATTTGCCCGGTACTGACGTTAGATTTACCAGTCTGTAATTGCCAGGATCACCTCTAGAGCCCTTCTTAAATATTGGCGTTACATTAGCTATCTTCCAGTCATTGGGTACAATAGCTGATTTAAAGGACAGGTTACAAACCATAGTTAATAGTTCCGCAATTTCATATTTGAGTTCTTTCAGAACTCTTGGGTGAATGCTATCTGGTCCCGGTGACTTGTTACTGTTAAGTTTCTCAATTAATTCCAAAACCTCCTCTAGTGACACTTCAACATGCTCAGATTTGTCACCTACAAAAGATGGCTCAGGTTTGGGAATCTCCCTAACATCCTCAGCCGTGAAGATTGAAGCAAAGAATTCATTTAGTTTCTCCGTGATGACTGTCATCTTTAAGTGCTTTTTTTGTATCTTTATCGTCCAGAGGCCCCACTGGTTGTTTAGCAGGCTTCCTGCTTCTGATGTACTTAAACATTTTGTTATTATCTTTTGAGTTTTTGGCTAGCTGTTCTTCAAACTCCTTTTTGGCTTTTCTTATTACATTTTTACATTTAATTTGGCAGTGTTTATCCTTCTTTCTATTTACCACAATAGGATCTGACTTCCACTTTTTAAAAGATGCCTTTTTATCTCTCACTGCTTCTTTTATATAGTGATTAAGCCACAGTGACTCTTAGTTCTTTTACTGTGCTTTTTAATTTGGGGTATACTTTTAAATTGAGCCTCTATTATGGTGTCTTTGAAAAGTGTCCATGCAGCTTGCAGGGATTTCACTCTAGTCACTGTACCTTTTCATTTCTGTTTAACTAACCTCCTCATTTTTGCATAGTTCCCCTTTCTGAAATTAAATGCCACAGTGTCGGGCTGTTGAGCTGTTCTTCCCACCACAGAAATGTTAAATGTTATTATATTATGATCACTATTTCCAAGCGGTCCTGTTATAGTTACCTCTTGAACCAGATCCAATGCTCCACTCAGGACTAGATCAAGAGTTGCCTCTCCCCTCCCCAGCTGCTTCAAGGAGCAGTCATTTAAAGTATCGAGAAATTGTGTCTCTGCATTTTGTCCTGAGGTGACAGGTACCCAGTCAATATGGGGATAACTGAAATCCTCCATTATTATTGAGTTTATTTTGATAGCCTCTCTAATTTCCATTAGCATTTCATCGTCACTATCACTGTCCTGATCAGAAAGAAAAGGAGTACTTGTGGCACCTTAGAGACTAACAAATTTATTAGAGCAGTGAGCTGTAGCTCACGAAAGCTTATGCTCTAATAAATTTGTTAGTCTCTAAGGTGCCACAAGTACTCCTTTTCTTTTTGCGAATACAGAATAACACGGCTGCTACTCTGAAACCTGTCCTGGTCAGGTGGTCGATAATAGATCCCTACTGTTATTAACTTATTAGAGCATGGAATTACTATCCATAGAGATTCTATGGAACATGTAGATTCATTTAAGATTTTTATTTCATTTGATTCTACATATAGTGCCACTCCCCCACCCACATGACCTGTTCTGTCCTTCCAATATATTTTGTACCCTGGAATGATTGTGTCCTGTGGATTGTTCTGACTCCCCAGGATGAATGTTTAGCACATCTGGCACAAATATCTTGCAATGCTGGCTACAACAGTGCCATGGAAACACCTGTTGTCACTTTCAGGTGACACTGTAAACAAGAGGCAGGCAGCATTATCTCCCGCAAATGTAAACAAACTTGTTCGTCTGAACGATTGGGTACAAGAAGGAGGACTAAGTGGACTTGTATGCTCTACAGTTTTACATTGTTTGGGGGGTTTTGAGTTCTGGGATTTTTTGTGTGTTTGTTTTGTTTTGTTTTTGAAAACATAATTCTACATTTGTAAGTTCAACTTTCATGATAAACAGATTGCAAAACATTATTTGTATTAGGTGAATTGAAAAATACTATTTTTTTTACTGTGCAAATATTTGTAATAAAAAATAAGAATATAAAATGAGCACTGTACGCTTTGTATTGTGTGTAACCGAAATCAATATATTTGAAAATGTAGAAAACATTCACAAATATTTAAATAAATTGTTTTCTATTTTTAACAATGTGATTAATCACGCAATTCATTTTTTTTAATCGTGCGATTAATCGCAGTTAATTTTTTTTAATCACTTGACAGCCCTAGTTTTAAGAAAAGAGCTAACTTTTCCTAAGCAGCTTTTTTGCCCATCTTGGTCAAATACAGACCACACTACACTCTGTTTGCTTTTATGGAATTTGTCTATATTTTATCATACAAAACAATTGTAAAGCTACTTGCATCTTCTAACTTTAAGCTCTTTGGGACAGGGATTTAGCCTTTGTTTCCCTGTTATAAAGTAACAGAAATTATTATGGTGTTAAAAACAAAATTCAACAGTTTCATGAGTGCACTATTCTAAAGAAAGTTTAAATCAGGGCTGAAAACTTCCATATCAACTGTTACACCTTTGCAAAATCTAGGTCCCAATCTTATGCTGGCATCTCAGCTAACCAACACTTTCATACAATTGGGGCCTAAAACCTCAGGGTGCATCACCATGATACTTTTGTACTTCATTGTTTACACTTTCCTTTTGCATTTTATAAAAAACAATCATTTTCCTTTCACAGGAATTTAAACTTGTGCTCCATACTAGTTAGAAAAGACAGCTTCCAAATATATACAACGGTATAATAATCCTGATCCTGTGCAGCCTCTAGGCAGCTATAATTTATTAGCCAACAAATTATACTGATATTTTTCTAATACTCTTTGCTTCATGCATTCTCCCACCCCCCACCCCCTTTTTTTCCATGCTCAGTTCACTGTATCATGTATAAAATTAAGATTTAAGCTCTTTGGAACATAGATAATTTCTTTCTAGGACTTCCATGGAACACCTAACACACTTTTAGGTGCTGTGAAAATACCACCAGTATTCACCTGTCTAATTAGCTATTCAGTATGCTTTCACTATGTGCTTTGGAACAATACTAATGAAAAAAATTCTTACATAAAGCAAGACTAATATGTTTAGTCTTTTATTCCTGTTTGGTGAAGAAGTACAGTGACGTGAGAAGTGGGAAGAAAAATGTCATTTGCATTACACCAGAAAAAGGCAGCCATAGTCAAGAAAGTAAATGTGGGATGTATTTTTGAAAAGATATTGCATGACTCAGCATTATTCAGATTCACACCTAGACAGAGCTCATGGTCTGGCCAGGGATTAATCCAGTCAGAAGTATGGTATCAAGAAAACCAATTTTGGATATTCAGTTAAATAATGCTAGTTATATTTTTCACTTAAATTTTGATCTAGTAGTATTTATCCATCAGGGGTGGTGGGGGAGGAAATGTGATCCTAGCATGTATCAGGATAGGCATTTCCAGTAGAGATAGGGAAGCAGTAATCCCATTGTACAAGGCCTTTGTAGGACCTCATCTGGAAAATTTAATTCAAGAAAGAGGAATTCAAACTGGAATAGGTACAGAGAAGAGCTACTATAGGATAGGCTCCCCATTCCCCATATCTTATGAGAGGAGACTAAAAGAGCTTGGCTAATTTAACCTAGGAAAATGAAGACTTAGATGGGACATGACTGCTCTTTATAAATACATTAGGGGAGTGGGGAGAAGAAGAGGAAGAAATAAGAGCTATTCAACTAAAGGGAAATTATGGCACAAAGAACAGATAGGTATAAACTGACCATAAATACATTTCGATTTGAAACTAGAAGGTTTTTAGCCATCAGAGGAGTGATATTCTGGAAAAATCTCCCAATAGGGAGATGGGGGGAAAAAACCCAATAAGTTTTTAAAGGGAGCTTGATAAACTTATGAACAGAATTATATTATGCAGTTCCCTGTGATAGCAGGGTACTGGACTCAGTGACCCAGGAAGTCCAGACCCATGTTCCTCTCTTCCAAATCAAGACAGTCAGAGTTATCTCTAGGATGCTGGTATGAAACTAAAGAAAATGGGTCTGCATTCAACAGAAACAATTTTATCATAAAGTATTCACAAACCAGGATTCCAAATATAGTGTCCTGTAAATTAAAAAAAAAACAAACAAACAAAAAAAAACACAATGAAGAGTCTTGTGGCACCTTAGAGACTAACAGATTTATTTGGGCATAAGCTTTCGAGGGCTAGAACCCACTTCATCAGATGAATACACACACATGCACGTGTGTGTGTATATGTGTGTGCGTGCACGCGCATGCATCTGATGAAGTGGGTTTTAGCCCACTTTGATAGGGCGAACTGACCCTGCACTGGGACTGAGAGGGTTAACCCTTCCCTGGCTAGCAGAGGAAGCCACTCCCCTGAGGCTCTGCTGGATATTCTCCAACAGGGAGTCAAGTATAAAAGCCTGCAGAGCTGCTTAGTCAGGGCTGGCGGTGGAGGAAGGAGGCCGCCCAGTGGAGGCTGCAGCTCAGGAGCAGTGGCGACTCGTACAGGAGGGAGCCGAGGGGCCAGGAAGTGGGACCAGAGACTGGCAGCTATGGGAATCCCAGGGAGCACCGGGGGCTGAGGAACCTGAAGACCCTGATGCCACAGGGACTGCTACGTTTGGAGAATTGGTAGAAAGTGACCCAGGAAAGGGAAGGGAATGGTAGCATGTTGCAGTAGGATTCCCCGCTGACCTAGGACAGATCACACAGTCAATGAGAGGGCCCTGGGTTGGAGCCCAGTGAAAGCAGGTGGGCCAGGGCTCCCTTACCAGGGGTCTCTAAACCTCCTCCCCGCTTTTTGTGTCAAAATAGTTCACCGACCCTTCTTTTACCTCAAAGAAGATGGATGAACTCCACCCGCTGGGCCGCACTATCCTATAAGGGGAAAGAGGACTTGGAGGGACTCACTGCTTTAGGAGCGCACTATAGAGAGTCCAGCCACTAGGCCACGATATCCCACCAAGGGAAGAGTTTCGGGAGACTGGCCATTGGGCCACGATGCTTTAGAAGCGCACTATAGGGATTCCGGCTGCTAGGCGACGCTATCCCACCAGGGGAAGAAGATTTAGATGGACTCTGGCCATTGGGCCATACATCCCTGATTACTGGGAAGATGGTAGAACTGGCGTAGAAGCCGGGAGGCGGGGTTAACTTTGCCCACGCCCCTTCCCCAACCCAGTATCAAAGAAGTTGACAAGGTACTAAACCCACCATGCCCACGAAAGCTTATGCCCAAATAAATTTGTTAGTCTCTAAGGTGTCACAAGGACTCCTCATTGTTTTTGCGGATACAGACTAACACGGCTACCACTCTGATTGTCTGGCTATGTAGACTCCCTCCTCAAGCCTTCGTTACCAGCACTCCCAGCTATCTTCGAGACACCACTGACTTCCTGAGGAAACTACAGTCCATTGGTGATCTTCCTAAAAACACCATCCTAGCCACTATGGATGTAGAAGCCCTCTACACCAACATTCCACACAAAGATGGACTACAAGCCGTCAGGAACAGTATCCCCGATACTGTCATGGCTAATCTGGTGGCTGAACTTTGTGACTTTGTCCTCACCCATAACTATTTCACATTTGGGGACAATGTATACCTTCAAATCAGCAGCACTGCGATGGGTACCCACATGGCCCCACAGTATGCCAACATTTTTATGGCTGACTTAGAACAACGCTTCCTCAGCTCTCGTCCCCTAATGCCCCATCTCTACTTGCGCTACATTGATGACATCTTCATCATCTGGACCCATGGAAAAGAAGTCCTTGAGGAATTCCACCAGGATTTCAACAATTTCCATCCCACCATCAACCTCAGCCTCGACCAGTCCACACAAGAGATCCACTTCCTGGACACTACAGAGCTAATAAGCGATGGTCACATAAACACCACCCTATATTGGAAACCTACTGACCGCTATTCCTACCTACATGCCTCTAGCTTTCATCCAGATCATACCACTCGATCCATTGTCTACAGCCAAGCTCTACGATATAACCGCATTTGCTCCAACCCCTCAGATAGAGACAAACACCTACAAGATCTCTATCATGCATTCCTACAACTACAATACCCACCTGCTGAAGTGAAGAAACAGATTGACAGAGCCAGAAGAGTACCCAGAAGTCACCTACTCCAGGACAGGCCCAACAAAGAAAATAACAGAACCCCACTAGCCATCACCTTCAGCCCCCAACTAAAACCTCTCCAACGCATCATCAAGGATCTACAACCTATCCTGAAGGACGACCCATCACTCTCACAGATCTTGGGAGACAGGCCAGTCCTTGCTTACAGACAGCCCCCCAATCTGAAGCAAATACTCACCGGCAGCCACACACCACACAACAGAACCACTAACCCAGGAACCTATCCTTGCAACAAAGCCCGTTGCCAACTCTGTCCACATATCTATTCAGGGGATACCATCATAGGGCCTAATCACATCAGCCACACTATCAGAGGCTCGTTCACCTGCGCATCTACCAATGTGATATATGCCATCATGTGCCAGCAATGCCCCTCTGCCACGTACATTGGTCAAACTGGACAGTCTCTACATAAAAGAAGGAATGGACACAAATCAGATGTCAAGAATTATAACATTCAAAAACCAGTTGGAGAACACTTCAATCTCTCTGGTCACTCGATCACAGACCTAAGAGTGGCTATCCTTCAACAAAAAAAGCTTCAAAAACAGACTCCAACGAGAGACTGCTGAATTGGAATTAATTTGCAAACTGGATACAATTAACTTAGGCTTGAATAGAGACTGGGAATGGATGAGTCATTACAGAAAGTGAAACTATTTCCCCTTGTTGTTTCTCCCCCCCACCGCACCCCCCACTGTTCCTCAGATATTCTTGTTAACTGCTGGAATTAGCCTACCTTGCTTGTCACCATGAAAGGTTTCCCTCATTCCCCCCCCCCCCCCCGCTGCTGGTGATGGCTTATCTTAAGTGATCACTCTCCTTACAGTGTGTATGATAAACCCATTGTTTCATGTTCTCTGTGTGTGTATATAAATCTCCCCTCTGTTTTTTCCACCAAATGCATCCGATGAAGTGAGCTGTAGCTCACGAAAGCTTATGCTCTAATAAATGCTGCTACTCAAACTCTGAAACCTGTAAATTTAAATCCTTTGTACAATAATGGAACAAAATACAAAGACAAAACAATCTAGTTATGGCTGCATTTTCTGGTGTAATACAAAGGGCATTTTTCTTCCCATTTCTCATGTCACCATGCTTCTTCACAACAAGAATAAAAGACTAAACTTATTAGTCTTGCTTTATGTAGAGACTAATGGAAACATGAGCTATAATTGGCATGGGTTCATAGAAAACAAAACCTGCCAGACATACTTCCTTGCTTTCTGGGAGGCATAAATTGTGGCTAGAATTAAATTAATGATTTAGAGGAACACATCAGATACAACACATCTTACTAAAATATAGATACTTGATTCAGTGAAATAATAAATAATTTACCAAGTTGCTGAGGAGAGCAAGAGGTATCTACTCAGGTGTTGCATGGGTTTCAGCAGTAGGTCTAATCTTACATCTTTATTATTAATCTAGCCAAAGCTGAACTATAAAAGAAGGCAGACATATTGTAATACAAAGTGACCTAGGGCTTACAAGTATGGACAAAAGAAAAATCCTTGGACATCATGGAAACATTCAAGCTAAATACAAGCATCTAGGAAAAAGATCGTTGGAAGCACATGTCTATGGAGATCAACTTGCTCTAAAATGTTATTCAACCCTCCACCCCCTTATCTAACATTATTCATATTTCCTAGTGGCAATCTGGATTCCATTATTACATAAATTTACAAGAGATCAACTCCCTCAAGGAAGAGAAATAAAGCCCTCATTGCCACCCTCACAAATTAAAGGAGAATTTTACTCATGTTTTATTTCTAAAGGACAAAACCAAAGCCATTTCTCAAATTTTTAGGAAACTGCTTTCCAGCTGAATCATGCATCATACCTCAAAAGGTAACAAAGCTTAGGCTCAACTTTATCTCCATAGGTAGTTAATTTCACAGCCAATAGCTGTCTGAGAACACTCTTATCTCTTGCAACAAATATTACTAGGTTTTGGCTCATTCTTCCAACTCATTGATCTTTAGCGTACAAAACTGGCCAAAACACATGATGTCACCTAACATGTTCCTGAACTTTGTCTACTTTCATGCATCCTCTGTCTTATTTCCAAGCCATGTTCTGTATCTCCTAAAGTTTCTTATAGAATCAGTACCATACTGATTATTCTGTTAATACATTACTCGTTGTGAGCATGTCTAATCTCAGTGACTAAGAGAAAGGGAAACATAAGAATTTCCAGACAATGATGTTATAAAAGGAATTTAAGTTGAGAGTACATGTAAAAAATTTAGGATAAAATGCATTATAGGAACGTTGCAATTATTCCCATCCTAAGCATTATAAACCTAGGAAATTCAGAGTAAAAAATTCAAACATGGAAATGCTATCGTTCATGAACCCAAACCACCTTATCTCTGTCTCGTACTGACATGAAATAAATATATTAAGATTACATTTTTGGTCACTTCGGATTAGATTGAATTAATTTTTAAAGATGCATCAGATTTCCTTCTCCCCACCTGTGTTACTACAGGGCAGAGTTAAGGTTTAAGTACACTGGCTTTGCATTTCCATAACTTAATATGCACGGCCTTCTTTTAACTTCAACTCTGAATTTCTTGGGTTTATAAACATTTGATTTGGCATAACTGAAATAGACCTGTAATGTGTTTACTCTAAATCACTGATATGTACTTTCAATCTCCTGTCCTCCAAATCCCATCTGAATCTTCCACTTCTCTATATTCCACAGCGCACACATTCCAAATGCCCCCTCCTCGTACACCACGTACCTTCTCCTGAGCATGCTCACCATTTCAGTTTCCCCGTCTCTTCCATCTGACATGCATATACACCAGTATCCCTCTGCCTTCTTTCCTCTGCCTGCCCTGATGCATGTGCCTGTGCGTGCACACACACACACACACACACACACACACACCCCACCTTCCTTCCTCTAACTTTTCTATTGAGTACATCTTGTGCAATGGGTAGTTTTGAAATTAAATATTTAGGATTAGTGCTAATTTATTGTCATTTTCATAATTAAAAGTTTATCTGTCAAGACAAGCTGCTCTATAAAAATATTCTCCTTCAAAAGAATTCATTAAGAATGTCACCCTTTCAAAGCGGTGGCCATTTCCCTTCTTTCTCATGAGAGTAAAGCCAGCAGTCATCTTTGTTAAGAGCAGGCTGTGTCCTCAGTCCCATGGAGAACAATGGGAGATGGCAGTTATTTTTAAAGATAGTACCTGTACATGTCATTCTCTGCATTTGAACACTATTTGGCCATCCCTGAAGGAATAACTTTCACTTACAAAGTTAAAAGGAGAAAAATCACCATTAATTCAAAAAAAAGTGGTCAAATATAGTGTATGCACAAGATTCCAGTGGGTTTTAACTACAAAGAAGTTTGAAGCATCTGCATTATTCTTTTATTACCATAATTCAGGATATTTTAATAATGGCATACCTTTTCATTAAGTCAAGTTACGATAATGAACCAATTTACTTGTAAATTCTTAGAAAATTCATTCTGTACACACAGGAATAAGTGCAGTAATTTTGGAGGATATGACATGTTCTTCATATGTAACAAAGACATTGAATCCCTGCATAAATGCAAAACTCAACTTAGCGTTAACCATGGAACTACAAGTGCTCCACAATACTTACCTCTAGAATAGAAAGAGCTGCATCAAGAATAAAGCAGTTACCAACTGCCCCCTTGAGTGCTGCAGGTGCTTATATCGGATAAATTGAAAAGGGACCATTATCCAGAAAAAATGCTGGAAAAGGTTCCTACAATGGGGAGTTTCAGAAGTGCTAAGCATACAAAAAGAAAGGTGTTTGTGCGGAAGTTGGAAGACCACTGTACCTTTTCCAGATTGAAGCCTTTTTTTCTTTTGGTCCAATTCAGTGTGTTGCTGTTATTCCATCACTCCTTATCTTATGTTGTCATATTCTTCCAGCCCACCTCCCTCAGAGTTGTTTGCTTTCACTTACTGTACTTTTACTACAGGACCCTTGAATATACATTGATCACCTTAGCGTATTTCCACTTTTATTTTGTACAACTTTGATACATCACTAAACTATGCCAAGTTCTCTTCCAGTGGAATTCAACTGTCCTTTTTTCAGCTTTTCACACTTTAGTCATGATGATAAATGTCATTAGGCAACTACTGTTGCCTAGATACTTTCTTGCATATGCCTTCTATTTTATTCACAAAGTTGTTTCTTGCTTCTTTGTTTAGGCAAAAACTCATGCCAAGCCAAGCTTCATGCTGTACACCTGCACAGAAGGGTAGGAATCATAAGGCTCATACTAGAACTCTACAAATAGCTGTGTAGTCAGTGCCCTGATGTTGTGGCTTGGACTGGAGTTTCGGCTCTGAAGCCCACCTCCCTTCAGAGCCTGAGCTGCAACTTCAAGGCCCTGTCTACACAGCTATTTTTAGAGTACTAGCACAGTCCTGCTAGCCGGAGTCTGGCAACCCCAGCTCGGAGGCTCCCTGCTGCAGGCTGTGCAGACATACACACAAGCCACAGAGTGACTGCAAAGTCTACTCCAATGCAATGGCCAGAGTAGATTCATGGCCCGTTATGTTCCCCCAACACTATCAGGAAGGGGGGGGGAGATAAGAGGATCCATGTAGGAGTACACTCTGGCCTGCTCCTATTTCCAATGTTTGCTGCTATGCCAGATCTCTGAAGAATAAAATAACTGTACCCCCTACTGAACTTCTGTCTCTAAACTTCCTACCCATCTCATGCTCTGGAAGCTCCATGATCATGTAACCAAGAGTATTTATTCTAAGGTCATTTATAACCTTGAATTTATTGGATCAATGCTAGAGCCTTTAAGGGCCTAGTCTAAAGCCCACTAAACTCAACAGGCTTTAGTAAGGTATGGATCAGGTCCTAAATGATGAGTTCCGTTCACTGCTTCTATTGAAGATCAGGCTGTTTCTGTGGAGATGAAATGCTAGGTTTGTACACAAGCCATTTCAATTTCTCCTTTTCAAGCAGCTGACATAAAATTTCTTCTAGCAATGTACTACTTTTCTTACATTATATTTAAATCAAATAATTCTACACCATATTTAAGAAAGTCTGTTTTTGCCCTATTTCCCCTAAATTTAATCTACCCTTAATATTGCCCTTCCAAGACTATTCTGTTATCTACTCCCTTCAGGTCCTGTAACAGGCTATTATCTCTTTCAACCTCAAACCAATCAGATTCAGATCTTGTCAATCTTCTTTGCCACTACTGACCAGAAAAACATAAGGTGCTACAGGAAACTATGTTGATGATTCAGTAGGTGATTTAGGTATTCAACCAATATGCCAGCACAGTATTAGGAA
The DNA here is from genome assembly GCF_009764565.3 of Dermochelys coriacea. NCBI lineage: Eukaryota > Metazoa > Chordata > Testudines > Dermochelyidae > Dermochelys > Dermochelys coriacea. The sequence continues at coordinate 70,194,027 of NC_050071.1, forward strand.
ACACTGTGATGCTAGAAGCTATTTCTCTGGTATGACACTTAATACTAAGGTCCTCACTATTTATCCTAAATCTTGTTCGTTGTAATTAAAATTGCTAAAATCTTGATAGCTGTAATTAAAAATGACATGGCTCTTTTCTCAAGAGGAGGAGTATCAGCCTCAATGCCCTGAATACTTCCAGTTGGAAAATTAAATTCTGTATACCTAAGACATACCTGTATTTTAAATAGATTAAGAGTCTTCGGTCTGCCTTAAAACAGAATTACATTGCTGGACCTCAAGAGTTGGATGAATTTCAGTAACATTTAACATTAACCCTTTATATAATACGGATTGCAGTGTCTCTTGGGATCCTTCTGAATGAAAGGCAATATGTACATTTTAGCCCTCTCTCCTCTTATTCTTCCTGTCTCTCTACTGTTCTTTATTTATTTACATCAGTCCCATTATTACTGTCTATCCCATCTGCCAAAATATTGCTGTCTTTTCTATTCAGAAGTTATCTATTGTATTCATATAAATTAGACTTAATGTTAGAAATCTAAATTTAACCATACACCTGAGCCCCATTTAAAAGTAAAATCAAACCACCTGAACTAATTATATATACACACACCAATGTGTAAACTAAATTGAATAGTCACATTTCTAAAACACTACTGTATAAGAGATGCCCATTCATATTACTGCAAAGAAATAAAAGACTTATTTTACTTCATCAATTCCAAAGCCTCAGAAACACTCACCTACAGACCTGATCCAAACCCCATGACACTCAAATGAAGCCTTTCCATTGATTTCCATAGGCTTTTAGATCAGGCTTTGTCATTAGCTCCACATTGATTATTAGTAGGAATGAATATGAATGAACAATTCATAGTTCATATGAATTCATATACAATAGAAAAGAGAGCTAGAGCTGATTATAACAATTTCCTGAAGTGGAGATTTCTAATATTTTCAGCTATCTAGCAATATTGTCATAATATTTTAAGTTGTAACACCACAAAGTTGTGGCTACCGTTAATAGCAGGAACAGGGTGGGTATTCTGCTACATTTCATTTGGAGCACACATGCTCCATTGGACAGTTTCATTCACAAAAAAAGTAGCTGAATAGCTTAATGTATGTTAAATAAGGAGTCTGGTATTTGATTATTTTTGTACCACAAGTCACTCCCATTTTCCCCCTTCTACTTTAAAATGATATATATATCAGTATTGCAATGAAGTATTTATCTTTCTAGAACATATTAACTGCATTGAACCAGATTCACAGTATTGCACAAGTGTCTGCCAGATAAGCTGAGGCTTATGGTCCCAAGCAGAATGTTTGTTGAGGAGATTACTGTGGCTGATAGGAACCACAACCTCTCCCCTGCTGTATGAACACTGCCTTTCAAGGTAGCCATTGCTAGGGGATGAGCTGCAGTAACTCAAAGAAAAAAGGAGGAAAAGACACTAAGCCAGACTTCAGGGGAGTTACTCCCCTGATTTACGTTTTAAAATCAGGGTCTCAAACTTTATTTACCTTAGGACCAGTGCCAGTCCTCAAATCCTCCCAGCAGGCCAGTAATGTCACTCATGCCACCCAGAACCCGGCCCTCAAAACTCCACCCCCCACCTGCCTAAGGCTCTGGGAGGAGGCCTGTGGTAGGGGAGTGAGGTGCAGGCTCTGGGAGGGAGTTTGGGTGCAGAAGAGGTGAGAGGCTGGGCTCTTGGAGGGAGGTTGGGGGGGAGGGGGTCTGGGGTGCAGGATCTGGGATGGAGTTTGGGTGCTGGGTGCAGGCTCTGGGAGGGAAGGGGGGGGTGCAGCGCTTACCTGGGGCTCCAAGGCGGGGTGGGCTGGGGGGCCTCCGTGCGCTGCTGCCGCCAGGCACCGCCTCCCGCAGCTTCCCATTGACCACAGGAGCGCTTGGGGCAGGGGCAGCGTGTGGAGGCACAGGCCCACTCGGGGGCTGCAGGAGCAAATAGGAGACAGGAGCGAATAGGCAGACGCTGCTCGGCTCCGCTGAGCTGCAGGGGCCCCGGGCCATTGTAAATTGCCGGGGGGGGGGCAAGAGCACCCAGGGGGCAGCAGGTGGGGCCAATGGAGAGACCCAGCCCCAAAACTGCTGGAGCCCCATGGGCCACACTGGGGAGGTTCATGGGCTGCAGATGGCCCGTGGGCTGGGAGCTTGAGACCCCTCGTGTAAATGAAAAGAACATCAGGCTCCCTATATTTTTGTGTGGCCCCCTTGTATTGCCCTTCTTTAAAACTACAATGATTGAAATTTGGCTCTGATCCATCTAAAAATAAATCAGTATAGATTGGCAGATCTCAAATAAGCTGTAAGAAACACCAGAGAAAAGTAAAGAATCAAAAGGATTTTACTAGGCACACAGCAATCGTCAGCGGCAACCCAGACTCACTGCAGGAATCTAGACAGACAGTATTTTGATTGTGTTATACTAAGTTTCAGTTTCCTACAATGCTATCCTCTAGTATATTATACATACAACAGCCTCTTTCAACAAATCAGCTACTGAAGCTGTGCAATACATATCCATATATTTAGGAGGAGGATCAAGCCCCATGTTGGGAAGATATATTGTCTTGTCTGTGAAACTCTTTGGCACCAAACACTCTGCAATGTTGAACGATAAAGTGTTAACCTAGTCTGCATCCATGCTGGACATCAGAATAATGTGGGCCACGTACCATGGAGTTTCCTATTGACTACATGAAAAGCAGCATATAAAATTCTTCAAAGATATGAAAAATAAACCAGAACAAAAGCAGTGTAATTCATAAAACTGAAATGTTCCTTCTGCCCTTCACTACCATAGATGGAGTAAGCAGCTGGATTAATACTGAGCAAACTGCACATTATTTTTAAAAAATAAGTCAATTGCCCATATACCCTTAGGTGTGCACGCACACAATTCTTATTGTAGTTTAATCTTATTTTTTCTTGGCAAGATTAAGCAGGTTCTTTGGCCATGTAGATACAATGGAATATTTGGTACGTAGTGGATTACACAAGGAAAAACCCTGAAAGAACCAGTTAAGAACCAGCTAAGAAGGCACCTTCCTATGTCTACACCAATGCAGATTATATGGTATGCTAATTGACAAACCTTAACCTTCATGCCAAGCCTCAGGACAGGAGCTTAGCATAGGAGATTGTTACTGGGACTAGGATCCTCCTCTTAAGACTACTTTGAGGCTGAGGTTGGGAGATCAGAGGAAAGAGGATCCATGGGCTTCACTGCTCTCCCTTAACAGCAGCATAAGAACTACCTCCAGAAATTCACAGCTTTTTAAGTGGAGCTACAGTAGGAATGTGTTTTCTTCCCTGTATCCCTGGGAGCAATTCTCCCACACTCCAAACCTAGTATGTGGGTTTCGCACTGGGGAATTCACAAGAATTGGGAGAAAGAAACTTCTCCAAACCAGGCCACTTAACAGTCACTGCTGCAACTTCAACATCATCCACAGCCCATGCGCACACACAACAAGTGGGAAACTCCCTACTAGATTAATATATTAATAGATCCACTGATTTCGTCGGCAGGATCAAATGCACAGCTTGTTGTTCCGAGTGAGATTTGCACTTCATATACTGGTTGTGATTTTAAGTGAGATTTAAGTGTGGTGGCTAGAGATCAGTCAAAGAGGTTTCCAGTTTGTTTTCTGTTTGCTTATTTCAGGAAAGGGAAGTAGGGACAGAAAAGCAGCAAGATGAATGGAAATTGTGAAACAATTGTGAAATTGGAGCTTTTTAGACTTCAGGTAGAAGAAGAAGAAGAAAGAAAGAAAAAAAAGACTTTTGGAGTTAAAACAATTACTGATAAAATAAATGAAAGCAAAGGATGCCAGGAAAGCAGCTGCACACCAGAGAATTTTGGAATTGAAACAGAGAGAGATTCACAAAGAAATTAAGACCCAGAAACTAACCATGAAACTGAAAGCTAAAGATATAGAAAAGAAGGAAAGAGAAAGCACCAACTACAGAAGCAAAACCAGATAAAAAAATTGATGAAAAAATGGGAGTCGGGAAAAAGGAACTGCAAGCTTTAAAGAAGTGTTTAACTTTGTTGAATAATATGCTGGAACCCCAGAAGGAAAGGGTGAAATCCCAGGAGTGTGGGGCAGTCCCAGTGCTGAGAGTGGAAATTTTAAGGAAACCCCAAGGTGGGTGGTGGATATTTTTGCATAGGCATAGCCTTGGAGATCAAATGCAGCTCCACAGAGGACCAGTCAACATGTAAGGTCCGCTCACATCCTTACCTCACCAAAACTCCGAAGACATACATAAACTGAGAACTCTTATGGAAGGGGATATTGGAAAAGACATAGAAGGGGAACCCCAGTTCCAGGATGCCTGGGGGAAACCCGTCACACCACTCTTTGGCTTTCTCCAAGCACACCTGTGCACTAGGATACACAAAAGGCTCACAAAGCTATGTTCTTAGATCCTGCCTAATGGAACAATACCAGTTCTTCTGCATCAAGTCCCTCAGAACAAAAGAATTCAGTGACAGACAGGATTGGTCCTTTGTATTAACCTTTATTCACAATATCACTTTATATTACAAATTCAATGAATTAGACGGGGAGGGGGGTTGTTAAGCCTTGAAAGCTATATAATTCATAAATATTTATTGTTTTGGGTTTAATTATCAATGCAATGAAGATTCAAGAAAGTGAAGCATGTGCTTTACTTCTGCATCACCCCACACCTGCCCACCTCCCTAAAGACAGACTCTTTGCATTAAAGCAAGACATTTATAAAATTAATATGTAAAGGCTTCAAGATGATAGTATAAGAGCCACAGAAGAACCTACCTCTAGCACTCTCTACCACCTGATCCTTGAAAGGACACCAGCATCTTCCAAAGACAGTAAATCAGAACAAAAAGACAAAAAAAATGGAACAAAGATGACATTTTATATTGAGCTGTCCATAAATTCGGCATTTAAGCAGAACGTAAAATGTGCAGCAATACAGATTTGGGGGAAAAACATTAAACAAAACAAAATAATTTATTCCTCAAAAGTCATTTTACTTATAAACATACTACTTATTAAAAAGTTAGATTTAATCAAAAATTAGGAACATTCTCCATGAAACTTTGTTTGTGGAAAGTATGTCCTTTGTCTTTTTTTTTACTTTGAAAAATTTCAACCATCTGGATTAAAAAAAAAAAAAAAACCCTAAAATTACCAGAGCCGTTATTTCAAACCTCCACTACTTTACTTCTAATATGAAGTGGCTTTATAAAATTTGGTGTAGTACAAAGAAAATCTTGCAGGGACACTGTACGCAACCTATTAGCCTGTATGTAGTATGGTTCTATGTATCTCCCTTTCTAATACTGCAACAGCATACCCTTTTTACCTAATTTATTTCTTTACATTTGTTTTACTAGTGTTTAGCTTTTGTGGTAAAAGTGTGCCTCCTCTCTACACTGGCGACTTGTGAAGTGCCATTTTGTAATATCATTCAGATCCATGGAAGTCTTCTCTACAGGATCATTTTTAATACAAAGCCGTATCTTATGTATTGTAGAATCTCCGAGAATATTATAAATACTGTACATCATTTACAAGAATTCCCAATTCATGTTGTCTTTGCTGTAGGTATAAGTGTATTTCAACAGCAGGGTGGATAAAACTGAATGAACTTCTTAAAAAAAAATCTGATTTTTGATTTAAATTGGATTTTTTTGATAAAATGCTTTTTGAGGAAAAAAACTACCTAAAGATAGTTTTAATTAAGATACATTTATAGCTCAAAGATATCTCATCATGGAATATGGATTACAAATTCTAATTCTATAGTATGAGACAATATATTCATGTAATGTTTAAGAAAAGTTTTGTAAATGAGTTTAATAGTTCATGGATTAGGGACCCACACTTATGGGGTTCCAGGGGCTTCTGTATAGATTATTTAGGTTAATCTTTCTATCTAGCCAATGGGACTCAGTGCTCAGTCTAGAAGATACCATCAGAGATGCTTAATTTTGCAGTTCTCGAACTGTGGATTTGTGTCGCCAGGGATAAGATGCTTGTTAACAGGAAAAATGTTTTTTAAAACAAACACAAATATATAGAGGTGAGAAATAATGGACCTCAACCCTATTGTCCCTTTGCAAATTTGTGTACACTGAGTCAATTCCTTACCTCTCTCTAAAAGTGCAAAGTTTCAAAAAATGCAATGAATAGATTGTTGGGGGCAGAATAGATCTGGACAAGGAGAAGAAGTCTGGAGATAAATGTGAGATGGGAGGGAAAGGCAGTAGAAACAAAAGTGAAACTGTTTGAGCAGTATATTCCAGAAGTCTTGAGGTCTTTTTGAGTGTAGCCTTCGTTGATTTGAGATCTACCATACCATTCTCTCACTAGAAGGGAAAACCTATAATGGCAGCAGGCCCAAAAGAGATTCAGTTTAGGAATATTTTAATTAAAGTTCCTCTACCCTGTGGGTAAGGCAGGCATGCATGCAAAACGCAACCAGTGCAACAAAGAAATGCAAGGTTTAATACCCTGAATAAAACAACATCATGAGAAGTGTTCCTTCTCAGGAAGAAGCTGCATTGAAGATAATGAAAGGAACATGTCTGAATATGCAGGATCTTCATGTTGGTAAACTTTTTTATTTCATACTTCTTTCTTAAGGACTGCCTGTCTTCCTTCTGGACTATTCTTGAATTTTCATGTTTGAGCAAAAAATATAGTTGTTACTCTATGGTATTATCATTTTAGATGCAGTTGTGATAAAAAATAAATAGCTGAAAGAGGCAGATCTTCCTTTTACAATTTCACCTTTAAAGTAGTACTGAATGTCAGTGAATGCAATGAGTAATACTAAATTAGCAGTATGGTAA